>NC_044001.1:3597797-3720297 GCF_902150065.1 Myripristis murdjan | reverse complement strand
GGATTAAAGTGCAGAGTGCTAAAGTGTAAAGTGCATTATTATATTGCAAATTGCCCAATAAATATAAAGTGCTATTTTGATTGCCCAATACTCAATTGCATATTACAATAATTTAATACCAACGATGGTAATTTGTGATACCTGGAGTACCTGGTTGTATAGAAATATAAAGTGCTTGTTGCATTGCACATTGCCCTACTGCCTAATAAGTGATGATAGAATTGCACACTACTCGATTACATATTGCAGTAAATGAATAAATACCGGTTCTTTGTTTTTCCACTGCCCGGTTCCAAACCGGTTCCAGGCAAGCACCAGCTTCGAGCAGGGGCTAAACAGGGGCCAGAGAAAGAACCGATGACGCGACCCACCGCGTCATTGGTGGGCGGGGTTACAGACCCAAACGGGAACAGCGAACGCTCTAAACGTATAGCTAAACGTAGTCGTCCTTCGTTCCGATCATGAATACGACGGGCAGCCGGTGATAATTGCGTTTTTCGCCTCTGGATCGCAATGTAGGCTTGCAAAGACACGAGCAGTATTTGCATCGCTACGATGGGTCGTCCATTTGTCGTCCATGTTGGTTATTGCGATTCCGAGCGAGCGTCTCGCACAACCACGTGATCACGTTTTACGCTGACGTCATGACGTGGCTCTGACTTGGCTCCGCTTGGCTCTTGGCCGGTGGAAAAGCAAACTGGTTCTTTGTTGGAACCAGTTAAGCACCGGCTCTAGCACCAGGTTCTTTTTGGTGGAAAAGAGGCATGAGAGTAAACCAGCAGCTAACTGGCAGATCTTGAGCAGCTCCTAATCAAATTTCATGTAGCAGCTAATGATTAGTTCACTGAGACATGGGTGAGGACCAAATCTGTTTCATGTAAAGTAAAGCTGGACGTAATACTGAGTGGTTACTTAGTCCTCCATTATTTCATCATTATCATATGATTACCTGTCCTTTTTGTGCTTCCTCAAGTGGTGAAGTAATGAGAGACCACCTAGTATCTACTAGTATTATATGCCACTTTATTTGAGGTGCACAAAACCAGTAGCTCATGTTTAAATTATTAGTAATGAGTTAATCAGGAAGAGCTCATTAAGAAGGTGGTCAGTATGATGATTTACAGACATTCATGAACTAATCATTAACTAACTATTCATTAACATAGGATCCCTCAGTCCATTCTCTAATAACTCATCAGTATCTATCATATAGTCTTCTGTTAGGAATCATGAGGGAGGGACTTGTCACTCATTTCTCAATTAACTAATCATTAACTAATCAGCTACTCTGTGAGATTTGATTGGGAGTTACTCAAGAGCTGTTAACTACTGGTTTACAGCCGTTAGTTACTCATTTGTTCCCTAGTAGTCAAAATGTTGTGTGCCTTAGTGTAAATTGTCTTCTATGTCTTCCTGTTGGAGTCAGGTGATTGACAGGAAGTAGAGTGTGACATAATGCAACTCAGACACAATCAAATAAGAATAAAACAAACGCTGGCGAACCCATATGACGGCTTCATGTTACTATGACGTAGGTTCCGCCAAAGTCCTTTTTTTTTTTTTTTTTTTTGCCGTGCTGCGCTGAATGACTGGCAGCGACCGGCGGCTTCAGTCTGAAGGAGGAAAACCAGCCCTGATATTTCCAGCTACACGGTGGAGATCAATAAAGAATCAATAAAGAGCAGAATTAAGAGGCGCTCTCGGCTCTGATGCGCTGACAGCTGCTCTTTGGCGGGGCAGGTGAGTGAACGTCGGATAAACAAAGTGCTGGAAGTCCTGGCTCTGTGGTTAAAAACAGAAGGAGAACGGCATTTTGTGCACACACACTTCATCTAAATTTGGCAGGGAAATGTGGAATGATCAATTTTGAGTGAACAAAAATCTAAATTTGGTCTCAAAAATGTACATACGTCTGCTAATATCCATCACTGCATTCATAATACCACAGCTTTTATGGTTATTATCCCGATTGTAAAATATAAAATGTTTATCGTCGGGTCCTCCGGGTGTTTTTTCCCCCGAGACGAAGGCAACGAGAACGTGAAGCAGCAGCAGGGTTTCAACGGCGGGGAAGCAAATTAAAGTGCAGGACAAATAAGGCGGTCCCGAGCTTTTGCTGCTGGAGGTAACAAGGCCACGAGGGGCCACGCCAGAGTCCCCGGGGACCGGATCCGGGTCTCAGCAGCGGTAATGAAGTCATGGAGGACTGCTCACATCGAACCGCGAGCGCCTGGTAAACAATGAGGTGCTTTTTATCAGCAGGGACAAGCTGAGCGGGGCGGGGCGGGGACGGGATGAGGACGGGACGGGGGGGGCAGAATAACCCCGAGACTGTTTGTGAAGTGATGTTGACGGTCAAACGTGTAATAACAGACAGCAGCTATAGAGTGAAATCGATGCGGCGGACGGCAGCACACACACAGGACTATGTCATGTTTAGATGTGGATAAGTGATGAGGCTCGACAGCAGCACTGATTAGCACGACGCCGGGCTGACTGCACGGGTTTTAAAGGGATAATGCACAGCAAAATGACACAGCTGATACACCAATTAAGATAAGACCAATAAGAAGCCGCTTTTTGTGAGTACCTCGACCCGAATAAGCTCAAAGTCAAAGATTACAACGAGTACTCTGATTTTAGCCGGGGTTACTGAAGGGCATTTGAGCTGTGTTTGCACCTTTAAGACCTTTTTAACCCTTGTTTACGTGTTCATGTGGTGCTTTTCATTCACTACAACATATTTGATTTGATTTGATTTATTTCGGTCAATTAAAGCAACAGAAAAAAAAAGAAAATATCAGCAAAAATGCACAGGTAATCAAAACAAGGACTGACCGAAAAAGTGTAGGCTGAAGCAGAGCTTATAACGCCTACCCTTATCACAAATAAACCATTTACACACAATATGAGCTAATCCAAACATAACCACTACCTAAGTAGTCAACCAACGATGCAGCTTTCAGTCAACAAATACAAACTTAATTAAGCTACTAATTGGTAAATTTTTAGTCAACCAAAACATCGGACGCCAAAAGGACAAAACCAAAAAAAGCAGCATGGCATGGATTTGTGAGATACAAGATGTACTTACTATTTTTTGACAGTGTACTGCATAATTAAGATATTCTTGTAAAGTTTTTTCAGACTGGCCAATGTAATCAAGGTTTTTAAACAACCTCTGGATACTTTGTGGTAGTTGTCCATTAATCTGTATTATTTTGTAATCTACTAAGTTTTGGAATTTGAGAGTGTTATGATGAATAAATAGTGAATTGGTTGGCTCATTATAGGTTTTTTTGCTTACAATACGTATAGCTTTTTTTTTGCAGTAAAAAAATGGAGTTTGTGTTTGTTTTGTAAGTGTTCCCCCATATCTCTGCTCCATACGTCATGTAAGGAACTATGACTGAATGATAAAGTGTATATAGGGAGCTTTGATTTAGGAAATCTTGAGCTTTGTACATGATTGCAATCGATTTTGACACTTTGGATTTGACATGCTCTATGTGTGGTTTCCAACTGAGTTTACTGTCAATAATTATTCCTAAAAATTTTATTTTGGTTACTTTATCAATTCCAATTTTATAACCTATCAGGAGCAAAATAAGCAGCCACTTTAAAAATACAGTGTAAAAAAATTTAACAAGACCAACTTGAAATGGCTGCTGCACATGATCAATAGCAGTGGAACTAAGAGATTCGCCGATTTATTTATTTTTTTATTTCTTTCTTTATTTGTTAACATTGTTAGAGTAGCACCAAGGCCCACATGAGTATTATATAAAAATCAAACTGGAAACGGCTGCTTCACATGAATAATATTAGTGTGACTAAGGCATTCCCTGAAAAAATACATATAGTTTTAGACGGATAGATTATCAAATACAACACAAGTTATGAGTCGGTGTGCGAGCGGAAGGCATATTCATAAATCTGTGCATACTAAGTGGAGGCAAAGTGTTGGGTTGTATATATGAGCTATTTTAAGGCATGTAGGGATGTTGTTTCATGGAAAAAAAAAAACAAAATATGTACGTTTTAGGGCTTTAATCAATGCCTGCAGGGGGTCTTTCATTGCACTGATGATGTCCTTGGAGTTTTCACAGCAGTTTGAGACAAAAACGGCTCTCTGCTCTCACGTACAGCTGTGGAGAGAACGGTTTGAAGCACAAAACAGCCAGCGGGGAAAACCAGCACCAGTATGAAAGAAAACAGGTTTAATACTGGAGGGAAACTGGGACATGTGACGCAGCACTGGAGCATCATGGGGGTTTAGTTTCCGTTTGATATGTGCTCTAATTAGTAAGTTGAAAATGTGAAAAATGTGACAAATCCAGGCCACCATAGTTGATGGGATGAGAGATTCAGGTGTACCTGCTCGCCGATGGCTGCTGAAGATCAAAGATTACACCTGCTGCCGTTTCAAGGATATTTTTTGGAGATAAAGAGGTTAATTTTTTAAAGGCACGTCGTCACTTCAATATGGTGCCACCTGTGTGAAGTGAGGGGCCAGACAGGGGGGAGGGTGTTTGAAGCCACGTT
The DNA here is from genome assembly GCF_902150065.1 of Myripristis murdjan. Classification (NCBI taxonomy): domain Eukaryota; kingdom Metazoa; phylum Chordata; class Actinopteri; order Holocentriformes; family Holocentridae; genus Myripristis; species Myripristis murdjan. The sequence goes on along the minus strand of NC_044001.1, from coordinate 3,715,752 downwards.
CAAACGGAGCAGATGATCGTTGCAGTAGTGGCTCAAAAATTGGGCTTTAGCACGTCCCCCGACACGAGGCTCGCGCGGCCTGTGATTGGTGGAGATGACTGCAGGCTCTCAGGCCCAGAACATGAGAGTGCTGATGAAAACAGGCTTCGGGCGGTGCTGCAGGTACAGAGCTGTTTCTGCTGTGCATCTGCCGTTAAAACATCTCGGCCTCACCACAACTCTCTCTCCTTCCTCCTAACAGCGATTCATTACACAGGACTTATTTGTCCCAGTGTTCTGCATGTATTTGTAAGCCCCCTTCATCTTGCATTTAAAGTTATTCTGAACTAAGAAGCTTATAGTAAATCAAACCAGTTTTTTCAAGAATATGTGATAATATACCCAAAATTTCAAATTCAATTCAAGTAAATTGCAAAATGAGTTGCTAAAATTCACATTAGCACTGAAATTATGTGAAACTAATTGTGCTGCCTTGTCTCGACCAGCACTCCCTGGAGGAAGAGATCTTGCATCTCAATGGGACCTTTCTGGTTAAATAAGATGAAATAAAGTAAAAGTAGTCGATTAAGAAATTAGTCGATCAGTAATTATGGTAACTGATTAATGGTTTTGGTCATTTATCAAGTATATATGCAAAATACTGAAGGAAGAAGATCACTAAGATGCTATGATTGTCTTCCTTTTCTCTGTTCATGTCTTGGTAAAATGTGTTTTTACTCGCTGATGAGACTAAGGAAAACATTTAAAGGCATCACTTTTCGCTTCCCACTCCATAGACTACATGATTAATCAAAAAAAAAAAAACAATTCATTGATTAACAATGAGCCCTAGCTGAGTGTATGTCCCTGAGTGTCTTAGACACGACAGGTTACTGTAAGGAGTTGTTCCTCTTTCAGTAGTCCTTGGTGTTTTGGCAGAGGCCCCCGCTTTGCCCTGTACAGGACGGGACTATCAGATGACTCCTGCAGCAGACATTGATTGACCTTCCAGCTCCTGGTTTCATTTGACTTTGGCTCAGGCGGTCTGCTTTGGCAGCTCGGCGAGGATCTGAGGTCACTCTGACACCGGTTAGCAGCCGACACATCGGGGCTCTAAGGTCTGAGGGCGTTATTCACACTCGCGGCTCTGCAGTGTGGCTCTGGAGCTGCGAGGCGGATCAGCAGGTGAGGCAGGTGCAGTGTGTCTATCAAGGCGTTTAAGCCGGGCTTCACGTGAGCTCTGACTCATGGTTCTCGCTCTGCTCGGCCCGTTTCACAATTACACTGCCCCGCTATCAGCAATTATACTTGAGAAGGACCAATCCATCATGCCTGGCACCTGCTTGATTCAATTATCCCCATGTTACCAGTCCGACTGCAGGCTCCTCACTTTCAGCCCTGGCATAAATTGCAAGAGGAGAAATTAAAAAATTATAATAAAAATAGGAGTGATTGCCTCCTTTAGAAGCTTTTCACTACGGGAAGATTGAGTCGATAGAAAAATCAGGCTCATGAATGAACGAGCGGGGAAGAGATTCACCCTGAGGACGATTAGAACTGGCGATAATTATGGAAATGGGGTGTGAATAACTACAAAAGCGAAACCCCTGGGTGATTTGCACTGCGCATGCAAAAAATATGAAACTGATATTAATTATTTATGGTTCAATTCTTGCGTAATGTTGTAAAATTCATCATTGGTCACGTTTTTTTTTTTTTTTTTTTTTTCAGAGTCACGCACGAACAGCGTGCCCGGCGCTTTGTGCACTTTCCAACACGTGCCAACGGATGTGTTTGCATACTCAAGCGTTCCTGCATACATCCACAAGTGTTTGCTGACACACACACACACACACACACACACAAGCTGCAGAAACGCTGACACACTCCTAACACACACGCACATGCATGCACACATAACACACATTTACAGACGATGACATGCATGCATACAAGCACACATGCACACACAAGCACCATGAAACATCCCTCTGCATACACTCAGCCACACACACACACACACACAGTGGGAGCTCTTGCTCTTTCTGCGGTTGCCATGTGAACATGTTAAGCGAGGCAGGTTGGGGTGACAGCGGCTCGAAGGTTTCGCTTCTCTACACCGCAAATATCTGGATAATGAACCTTTCTGACAAGCCCAGTCCCACCTGAGGAGTCGGACCAGCCACTGACAGACAGGATTCACTGACTGACTGCCTGACGGAGCGGCTGACTGTCCGTCCATCCACTCAATAGCTAATAAGTGCGGTTTCTCCAACAGCCGCTGTGACAAGTACCCACCTATCATTCGGCTCTTTTACTCTTGTGAAAATCATATTTGACAGGTGAAGGAGTGAAAGCGCTGTGTGATCTGCGGCCGGCGGATGAAGGAGTTCATTTTCTGCCCTTCCTGCTCATTTCAGTGAGAGAGTGAGGGAGGGGCGTGAGAGCTCCAGGGTGCAATTCAATCGGTTCAGGAAACTGTGTTGTAACACTAGAGAGAAAAAAAAAAAAATCAGTCATGGGGTCTGAGACAAGGCCAACAAGCTGTCAGCTGAAGCGGCCGAATATAATTATAGTTATAACTAGCCAGAGAAACTTTGCAGGGTTTTCGAAATCTAACAACGCCGGATTGTAATGAGAGTGTGTCTTGGATAAGCCGTAAGGGGACATCTTGAAAGCTGCCAAGATACGATACGAGTTTCAGGGCTAAAAATTCAAAACAAAACTCAATTAACAGCCGCTTGAACTTTGCAGTGTTAAAGTCTGACGTGAGAGTGTCTCCTCTAACCTTTACCCAGGTAGAAGTCAGCATGCAGGCTCACTTTCCTGCGTCACTGTCGTACACTACCACAACAAGAGGCCTCTGCTTCAAGCTACTGAGCAGCTGGGGTTTACTGCCTTGCTCAGCAGCACCTCAGCAGCCCTAACGCAATTGTCCGTGCCCTAACCCTAACCCTAACCCCATATCTGTGCCCCTGCATCAGTCTGTGCATGCTGCCACCCTTACCTGATGCTCGTCTGTCTGCACACATGTTGCTCATATTCATATGGTCAGTGTGCTTGTTGTGTTAATGTGCTGCTATGTTCTATGTACCTTTTCTTCCATTTTTTAATTTTTTTAATTTTATTTTATTTTATTTTTTTATATTTAACCTTGTTTTTAACTAATTAACTAATGCTTTTGCGGTTTCTAATTTGGCTTCTCTTCCTCTAGCTCTAGCCTATTTAACATCATGGCCCAGGGACTACAGTTGAAAATTAGCTTTGGCTAACACTGACACATTTACAGCTGTTGCAGATGTTAATTAATGTGTACTGCCCCTGCTCAAATAAAGTCTGAAATAAAATAAATAAAATTGTCGAAGGAGAATTCATCCGATTTGTGGATTATGGCAAGGGTGTGGATTACCACCTCCACAGTTTTAGACCAAGATCTTAACCTGGTTACAGATGGTCATGGCTGGGCACGGGTTTGCTCAGGCTGAGGTCGGGGGTCTGGGTCTATTGTAATTATTTTGCTTCCTTAAGTAGGCCATTTTCAGCTCTGTATAAAACTGTCCATCTCTGGAGGTATTTCCACAACAAACTTCGTCTACTGCCACCCCAACAGTGGCTGCTATACAGGCTGGTGCAGTAAGAACCTTCAACTTACTCACCAAGGCAGCCAAATTTGGATTTAGAAGATTCTGGAACAGATCATTGTACATATTCAAGTACACACTGGCACACAGCATGGCCACTCCACGAAAAAAAAAAAAAAAAAGATCAACAATGTGAAAATCTAAATATATACAGGCAAGCAGGGGCAGGACTGACAGATCGAGACCCAACAGGATGACAAGCTGCACTGGTACTTTGTACTGACTGATGCATCTTTTCCTCAGTGTGTCTCAGTGTTTGTTTGAGCTCCCAGACTGAGCCATGCACACACACACAATCATGTGGGGAGCCATCTGAAAAGGCCTCGCAGACTGCTGGACTCTTCCCTGAGAGGAGGAACATAATTCGAGCACATGGTTGTTTTTACTTTGGTTTATTGCAGCTGCATAAAATAAACACAGACAAAACCAGAAGGCGCTCCTGCCTTGCCTCCTCCCAGACTCTGTGTAGGTTATCACAGTGTGCATAACCTTTTTTGACAAATAAGCACATTGCCAGGCTGGCTAGACTCGCTTTCTATGAGGCAGTCGGAGGCATGATGAAGCAGAAAGCCAGATCTCTCTCAAGCAACCGCAGACCAGGCTTTGTTTGGAGAAGTAAAGAAAGGAGAGCGAAATGAACAGAAAGATCCCCAAACATCAGAGCCTGAGTCCTTCGCTTTCCTGGCAGCGTTTAAGTGGAAAGATCCTTGTCTGCCGAGCCACTTTGGACAAAGACGTTGTGCCGCAAAAACACTGCAAAAGGAAGCAGGAGGATTACACTGCTGCACACTGCTATCTTTTTTCATTTATTGCTCGCGGTGCCAAGGTGCCCAGTGTGGCCCCTCTGCCACGCTTAGCATTCAGTTACACATACCGCTCTGACTTTCTGAGGCGGCTGGAGGAGAGGGCGGCATTGTGATGAAAGAGAATAAGACTTTGGGACTATGGACGGTAATGCAACCTGCAGAGGACAGACAGACAGACGACTCACAGCCATAAAATAATCATGCACACACGCGGCCGACAGGCGGTCATGATTAACAGCGGGTTATCAGTGAGGAAAATCTGGATATAGAAGTTATATTTCGCTGGCTGCTGAGGCGTCCTTGAGCCTCGAGCCTCAGATGCTGTGCTGCTGTAGCTGCTCGGCATCCAGCAGCATAAGGCTGTGGTTGTACTGGGCAGCTCCCATGGGTGAATGTGAAGAACGGGGTGAATGTAAAGCAGGCTGTTGCTGGAAAACACAAAGACGTGCTCAGCAAATTTTTTTCCTGGAGAAAAAAAAAAAGTTTGAAAAAGCAACTCCGTTCCAGTTCGCCAGATACCAGAATAAAAGCCCCCAAGTAGGTAGAAAAGGGCAGATAAGTACAGTACACACTCACGAGCACGTCGAGTACACACACGTCTGCGAGCATCCACCAACACACTTCCCACTGCACTGAAACAAGACTGAGGAATATTATTTCATTTCTATCCCGCAGGAGATTTGCCGCCACGTACAAGCACATACAAGTTTAACACAAACGCGTCCAAATGGAATCTGCACTCGCACATCTGGATTCATGCAACGCAGCAATGAATTGGTTTGATATTTCATTTGTTTTTCATTTTCTTTCATTTTTAACCGGACCCTGTAGCGTCGTGACCAAACGGGAGGAAGCTGATCCAGTTTTCCTGCCAACACTTTCCAATAACGGAACATGAATTAAGCAAATGTTAATACTTTAATTTTAATTCACAGTTGTGTAAAATAATTACGCATCATGTGTAAATCATGATTAGTTAGACAATAAAATGATTAATCATGAAGAATTAATGACATTCCTACCTGAGCTAAGTATTAATAATCTGTTATAATGCACTACTTCTTTAAGAACTAATAGTATGAATTAATAATATGAATTGATGAGTGATATTAAGTGTTGTTTTTTGAACTGTGTTGCTCCTCAGTGATTAAATGCAATCCAGGTATTTTTTTTATCTCGTCCCACTGGCAAAGCGCTCATTAAAATTCATATTTCCGCAGTGATATTTGCACTCCGAATAACATTTTCTCTTTAGCTACACCTATTGACGTTTCACTCCACCAATGAGATTATTGCTCCCTCCACTTGAAGGTCAGGAAGACAGTCTCTCTGCACTCTGGATGCCCTGGGAACGAGGACGGATGGCTGGACGGACGTGCAGACAGACAGAAAGATCAATACATCGGATTTAAAAAATCGGATTTCTGCTCCCCTGTGTGAAGGAAGCCGTGTGGAAACGAACGGTGTAAGGGAGTCAGAGCGGCGCGGCTACAGGACCGTGAAATAATTGTGTAATTTGTGTGATTTCGGGGGGCAGAGTGTGCCCAGATTTGGGGCCACTTGATGTTCAGGGATTAGCCCTGACCCTGATGACTCAGAGGGAGAGAGAGAGAGAGAGAGAGAGAGAGAGACGAGAGATGAAGCAAGAGAGGAAAGAGTGGGACGAACGGTGAAAGGAAAGAGAAAGGGAAAAGATGGCGAGGAAAAGAAAGAAAAAAAGGAGGGAGAAAAATGACAAAGAGAGAGAGAGAGAGAGAGAGAGGAAGACAGACAAAGAGCAAGACGGCTCTGTGTGGATTAGCGGACTAATCGCCTCGCCGTCGCCGCTGTCGGAGAGCCAGGCCACACACAGCCCAGCGCTCCGATTCAAACCCCAAGGATCAGCCAAGACAATAGAGCTCTCTCTCTCTCTCTCTCTCTCTCTCCCTCTCTCTCTCTCTTTCTCTCCCTCTCTCTCTCTCCAGCACTCGCTTTCCAAACTAATCAGGGCATCTCAGCTGAAAAGCCAGAGGGGAGAAAGACACTCCGAGCTTCTTTCTTCTCTCTCGTCCTCCTCCTCCTCTGCCCCTCCTATCCCTTTCTCTCTCTCTCCCTCCTCTCCTCATCCCCTCCTTCCTTCCCTTACACCCTTTTCTCCTTTATCCTTCCCCTCTGATTCCATCATCCAATCCCCCTCTCCTCCACCTCCCCTCATCCTTTTCCCTTTCCCCTCATCCTTTTCCAACCCTCTTCTTCCCTCCAAGCCCCAGTCTCCTGTCCTCGCTCTCCTTCCTTCCCCCGCAGGGAGAGTTGATTATTGGGTAATTGGAGGGGGGCGGAGGGAGGCGGGTGGGGTGGTGTGGAGGAGGTGGAGGGGGGGAGTCATGAAACCCAAACTCGCCTTGGGATGGCGTGGAAACGGGAGCTACAGCAGCAGAGGAGGGCCAGGAGGGTCCTCGTCTCGCCCGCTCATTAGGACGCTTTTCACATCAGTCGAGGTTTTAATTCACGTAAACACTTCGCCGAGGGCCAGGCGGGGCGTGCGTGTGTGTCTTTCCTCGAGATACCTGCTCTCTAGATTTTTCTTCTCCTCCTCCTTTTCCCCCTTCTTTCTTTCTTTTCCTTCCTTCCCGTCTCCCCTCTCATCCTGTTCTCTCCTCCTCCCCCCTGCTGAGTCGGGGAAGTCGCTCCCTCTTAGGAAAGGCGGCCGTCAAGCCGGGCCGCTCGGGCGAAGGCGGCCCCGCCGTCCTTCCGCCCGGCTGCGCGCATCACCGGCGCCGCCAAAAAGCGCTGAGCCCAGGTAATTCCCATAATTCCCTGCGAGCTTTGGGCTGCTGACTGAGCCGCGGCTCTCCTAATAAACTCCCAGCCCCGCATGAAAAGACAGTGGAAGACGTAAACGTTCCCCCGAGGGCGGAAGCACATGAAACAGAACAGGTGGAGGGACTGTTTAATGCACAAAAACATTTTCTGCGCACCTCAAAGCCAGAAACGGACACAAACCGCGCTCGCCGAGGCGGGAAATAATCTGCGTTTCCTTCACCGGCATCTCCCTTCCCCTCTCTCTCACTCCTCCACATTTCCATAAAGCATTTCAGTTTGAATTTATAAACCACAATTCAAGATTCAAGAAAAAGGGAGCAAGATGTCAGCACGCAAATTCATGCTAATGTTATGCTTCTGAATATGACGCCCGCGCAGACAGGTGTGCCTGACGCAGATCCAGGTTCTGCTTGAAACGCTGCATTTTCACAATATTTGAGCATAAATTTATTTCTCATTTCTTATTGCAAAATGACTTTATTCTGCGCCCGGGCAAAGACAGGCACACATGCCCGTCTGCTTCTAAAGCATGAATCGAGTCAATGATCCAATTCAGGGCTCCGATCCAAAATTTTATGAAAATGTGCACAAAAAAAAAAAAAAAAAAAAAAAAAGATGACCATTACTGACACCGATTACCAAAAAAAATGACGAATTTAAGAATTGTGAACACTTATTTCACGTCTACATTCAGGCCAAAATCATGTTTACTCTTTCTGGCAGATCAATGCAGTTGTTTCGGCAAAATTCATTGTAATGGCTGGATCATTCCCCCCCCCCCAGTGCCAGGTCACAATCTCTTGAAATCACCTTCTTGAAGCATCTTGATTAGTACAAAACGCTCTGATGATGAAGGGCTGCTCGGCTAAAACGTCACGTTGTTAATATTTTTCAGACGGACAGAAAGCTGCCTCTGAGGAGCGCGTGGAGCCCGTCCGCTCTGGAGCGAGTTCGTTTACGCCGGGAACGAGCGAGGCGAGGTGGCAGCGCCGGCCGGCACAGCGCACGGACTAAATGACTTGTTAACGCGTCTATTTTTAGCCTCGCCGGCGTCTCGCTGTGCAGCCGGGATCACAGAGCCGGCCTCACCTTTGTGATCCGAGTCTTCAATTAAATAACTTTCAGATGTCTTTGCTGTGAATCATGAAGACGACTGCCAGAGAGACACGCCGAGCCGCGGATCGGCCTCGTTTCCTCTCTCTCTTCGTGCTCTCTCGGCGCTGTAGACATTGTACAAGCTGGGTTTTAATTCTGTTTTACTAAAAGCTATAAGGCTGAGACACTGTTCCACCCTGCAAGTCGATTATACACTGCAAAAAGTCAAATCTTACCAAGATTATTTGTCTTATTTCAAGTCAAATGTCTTATTTCTAGTCAAAATATCTCATTACACTAAAATAAGACATGATCAGCTCAGAAATAACTTGTCTTTAGACAATTTTCACCTGTTTCAAGGGAAAATTTACTTGAAACAAGTTAAAATTTGCTTGAAACAAGAAACAAATTCTGCCAATGGAACAAGCAAATTTTTACTTGTTCACTTGTGTCACAAGTAAAAATTTGCTTGTTCCATTGGCAGAATATGTTTCTTGTTTCAAGCAAATTTTAACTTGTTTCAAGTAAATTTTCACTTGAAACAAGTGAAAATTTTCACTTGAAACAAGTGAAAATTGTCTAAAGACAAGTTATTTCTGAGGTGATCATGTCTTATTTTAAGTGTAATGAGATATTTTGACTAGAAATAAGACATTTTTACTTGAAATAAGACAAATAATCTTGGTAAGATTTTGACTTTTTGCAGTGTAGGACAGATTTGTTGTCTTGTTAGCAGGGTCGTAGCGCCTCTATCTTCGTGTCGTGTCGTTTTGCTTTGGATTTATCTTCATCTCATGCACCACTGGATGCTGACTAGACTTTCCTTTTCACTTAAACTCTGATGTGCTGGTTGCAGAAGTGCAGATGTGGCGTCCTGATGGTTTACCGTGCAGAGCGTGCGGTGCCACCAGCCGGCTTTCCGCTGTCACGCCAAACACAGCCTGCTACTGCGTGCCAAGGCCGGTCATATTTCCATCGTCTCTTCTTGTCTTCCACAGCTCCTCGGTGGGGCTGTCGGGGGCTGTTTCCACTCAAATCAACGCTGTTTGATGAAATGAGGACGTCATGTGATACAGTGGTGGAAAAAAGTTTTCGGACACCCTGTGCATCTGTGAAATATTGCATTAACAAATCACTCTTAGGTCTTCAAGTGCAATTTCTTTTAGTACAGTCACAGCCAAAATACTAAACAAATCCTAAAAAAGCCATTCAAAACTTCAAATTGATTGGTTCCATAAAAATACATAAGAAATTTTGAGTATTGGGTCATTTTGGTACCAGTGATGAAGGTCGTTCTTTTCATTAAAAGACACAATTTTTGTTGCCAAGCTTGGTGTCTATGTAAAGCCAGAACATCTGAAAGTTGTTCAGACACAAAAATGGCTAAAACAAGGAACCTAACGCAGGAAACACGCCTGAAGATAAAGATTACACTGTCAACAATTTAGTTTGGTTAGTTTTTTTTGTAAACAATAAACAAAAAAATATAATTTGTATTTGTTTGTATCTGTCTAATGCAGCCACACCTTTTGAAACACAAAACAGATTTTTCCACAAATGTTTCATGATAATATTTGAGATTATGAGATTGTGTCAAATTTTAAGGGTGTCTGAAAACTTTTTTCCACCACTGTAGACAGTGAGGGAGCGGGTATTTGCTCTTGAAGGGTCGAAAGAAAACAGGAGGCAAACAAGAAGAGAGTTGTTGTTTTGTTTGATTTTTGTCAGAATAAAAGTCAGATTCCAGTCCAGCTGAGTGGAGAGGCTTCTCACCAGCGGGTGTAAAAACAGTGTCGTTAAAACTTATTTACATACAAGTTGCATGAAGAGACGAGGTGAAAACAGGACCGTTGGCTCAGGGTCCAAGTCAGCAATAGGCTCAAATTAGAGTAGTTTCGGTCAGAAATGGGGTTTGGTTTTGGCTGAAGTCTGTAGACAGGCAGCGAACGAGCGAGTATCTAGTGAATTATAATAACAGTGCTAACAAACTGTATTTACATAGCAGCTTTTATCCAAGAAATGCAGTGCAAAGTGCTTCACAATACAGAATTTACATGAGCCGAGTGCTTCACATGTAAACAGCCAGAGAATGAACATAAAGCTAACAGAATGCCTCAAGTAATGTAACATAAGATGGAAAATCAGCGTGCTCTTCTGCAATACTGTGTCATTTATCAACAAAGAGGAAGGAAATAAAAATCTTTCACTGCAAAAACACAAAATCTTACCAAGATTATTTGTCTTATTTCAAGTCAAAAATGTCTTATTTCTAGTCAAAATGTCTCATTACACTTTAAATAAGACATGATCACCTCAGAAGTAAATTGTTTTTAGACAATTTTCACTTGTTTCAAGTGAAAATTCACTTGAAATGAATGAAGTGAAAATTTTCTTGTTTCATTGGCAAAATTTGCCAGTGGAAAACGTGAAAATTCACTTGAAATAAGTGAAAATTAGCTAGAAACAAGAAACAAATTTTGCCAATGAAACAAGCAAATTTTCACTTGTTTCAAGCAAATTTTCACTTGAAACAAGAGAAAATTGTCTAAAAACAAGTTACTTCTGAGGTGATCATGTCTTATTTTAAGTGTAATGAGATATTTTGACTAGTAATAAGACATTTTTGACTTGAAATAAGACAAATAATCTTGGTAAGATTTTGAGTTTTTGCAGTGTTGACACACTTTAAAAAAAGTTAAAAGATGGAACACATAGAATGCATGCAAATCAAAAAATAAAAAAAAAAACATAAAAAAAGATGAATATGTACTTTATGTCACCAGGTAGCTAGATGAATATAAAGAAATGGTCTAGTATTGTTCCCCAATGTGAAATATTCCAGAAAGAATAGTGTGTGTGTGTGTGTGTGTGTGTGTGCAGCTCCCATGTGTAATTAATTGCTAGATTAAGGCGCTGACACTGTCAAACTGAGGTTCCTCCATTCCCACGAGGGTCAGCTGTGTGAAAACCGTGTGCAGCGGCGACCCTGTGAGCTGCTGCAGATAAAAGCCTGACTAACGCAGGACAGGATGCAGGACGGGAGCCTCCGACACGCCGAGCCGCCGCCCTCGCGTGCCGCAGACGTGCGCCTCAGGAGTGCTGCATGTGCAGGAGCAGAGGGGCTGACGGGGGCTTTCACGAGGCCCTCGGCGTTCCTGTCACCGACCGTGCAGCGGCACGGATTTCTCAGAGGGAACGCTGCCCCTTTCCATCAGATCACTCCGGGTCCTGGATGAATGTTTTAGAGACTTACACGAGAGCACGAGAGGAACAATCCAGCCCCGTGACGCCGAGGACAAATTACCAACGCTGTTATATAATTACACATATTACCATCGTATGGAAATTATGCTCAGTTATTATGCAAATTTGCTCTTTAACGGTGCTGATCGATGTTGCATGGTGGGATAAATTCGGTGCAACTGGGTGTGTGTGCATGTGTGCAGTGCTGCTGCATGTTTGTGTGTATGCATACATGTAGTGCATTGTTTGCATGTGTGTGTGTTTGAACAGGCATGCATGTCCAAGCATGTGTTTGTCTGTACTATATATAAATGTGTTCACCACTTTACTGTATGTGTGGCTGCAGGTATGCATGTCTTTTTTTCTTTTCTTTTTTTTTTATTGGTGCAAAGTGCATGTACACAAGACAGGACGGGGGTGGAGACAAAAGGTGAGAAGACATAACAAGAACAACATAATTCCAAACAGAGTAAAAAAATAAAAATAAAAATAAAAGCAAACAAACAGCCAAAAACAAAACGGGAAAGAAAAAATAAAATATAAATAAAATAAAAATAAAATAAAATAAATTAAAAAAAAATAAATGATAAAAAATAATAAAAATAAAAATAACAATGATGACAATGCTGCTACTAGTACTACTACTGCTAATAATAATAATAATAATAATAATAATAATAATACTAGCGATATATATTATGATGATAAAGCCAGTCAGTTACCACTGTTAGGATCGATTGATTGTATGTGTGTGTGTGTGTGTGTTCATGAATGTGTGAGTGCACCTCTGAATCTGCCTGTGTTTGCATATTTGCATATATATGGTTGTGTGTGTGTGTGTGTGTGTGTGTGATAATGATGTTTCCTGTATCCCTGAAACTGTAAACTCATAGCAATGTGCTCACTGGTTGAAATCTGTTGGAACATTCAGTAGATTTGATTCCTAATGAATTTTAACTTGTAATGCAGGATCAAATAAAGTATATAGACTGTGTGTGTGTGTGTGTGTGTGTGTGTGTGTGTGTGTGTGCCTTGAAGGAAACAACAGTCCATTCAAAGTAAAAGTCTTGCATTAAAGTGTTCCTTTAGTAAAAGTCCAGCAGTTTTCTCAGTAAAATGTAGTTCAATTTGAAAAGTAAATCAAGTATTTTAATGCTGCAGCTCTAACTAACTGCTCCACATCCTGTTGGCCGGTTTACACTCCAACAACGCAGCACATCTGATGTTCTGCATGGAAAAGCTTCCCCTGCACAGTCACTAGCAGCTCCAGCCACCAGATAAATATAGTTCAGTAAAAGTAGAAAGTCTCACAGTCGAGTGAAGTGACAGAACCTGAAAACTGGACTGAAGTGCAGGAGACAGGCTTCCCATCTGCCTTCGCTTTGCAGAGCGGTGTGTGTGTTTTTGTGTTGAGGCGAGCGGTTTGGCTGCCATCCCCGCTCCTCCTCACGGCCGTGGATGGCATGATGGGATTAAGCGGCCGATTAATCTGCAGCTGATTTGTGACAAACAGGAGGCGAGATGCAGGAGGACAACAGGGGAGAAACAGCCCTCGCTTCACAAATGGGAAGGAGTCAATATGATTAAGTTGCCACTGCACACACACACACACACACACACTCCTCTGGTTCAGTCGAGCTCCATTATACAAGATAACAACAGAGCAGAGACAGGCCGTCAGTCTCCCAAAAAGGAGTGTGAGCGATGACCGAGTGAAACCAATCCCGTACTTCACTCCATCTTTACAAGTCCTTCAGTCTCATCTTCACAGCTCAGATCTTGTTTTTCTTCCAACGGGGTCAAAAATCTGCCAGAGGGACGAGATAATCCCACTTGTTTCCAATGCTTTCCAGAATTTTCTCGAATCAAGTGTCATCTTCTCGTTCCTAGTGGGCTCATCTGCCTTCTTTTGACATATAGTAGAACAGCTGGGATTATCTTTGTATGTCTAGTCTTAATGAGTTATAGTTAATTTCAGGGAGTTAGACAGACACTATTCAATTCTGTGATGTGTTTGCAGACTTCTCAGTAAATGAAGATAAACGTCATACAGTAACACTGTCCTGAGCAGTTCTGTACATACAGTATTCCTTGCTGGAAAAAGTTAACAAAGAGTACTTATACTTTTTCCTGAAAAAGTCCTGAAACAAGTGAAACTGCCTCAGAAACGAGTGGGATTATCTCATCCTGCTGGCATATTTTTTTGCCATATTTGGAGAAATTCTTGAATATGAGAGTAAATGATAAGATGGAGATTTGCTGCAGTGAACCTGAAATGAGTCAAAAGCTGTAAAATGACACGACCGTCCTCTTTAAGGACACCAGGGAACTTGAAATGAATCTTTGTCAGGTCTGCACGAGGCTCCCACCAGCAACCTTAAGAAACAGCGACAAGCGATGGGGAGCAATAACTAACACACAAACCAGACGAAACAAACTTAATGAAAACACTACAACCTCTTTGACCACATTTACACCTGGTTTTAAAATGCAGTCAGGATCCATACACGCTACAGTATCAGATGAATTAATGTTTGGTTACTTAAAGGCAAAATGAGTCGCATTTTCCTAGAAACAATGTGCAGACTCATACAAACCTTGTTGCGTCTGTAAAAGTTTTTTCTCATCTGATTCTTGTAGCTTGGGGTCACCTTGTAAGAATCCAAGAGGGTGATATCCCTTGAGCATTTTAGATATTAACCCTTTAATGCCTGAAACACTAAAATTCCCACCAAAATAGAGATTTTTGATATTTAATGCAAAATACTTGATCTAGATGCATCAAATATGCTTTCTACAGTGCTTATGCATTACAGTGGATATGTACAATGTGTTTGATTTTAGACTAGGGCATTTTTATATATTAACCCCTTAATGCCCAAAACAACAAAATCCCATAAAATTAAGATTTATGAGACTTTATGCACAATAATCAAGTCAAATAAATCAAATCTGCTTTCTACAATGTTATTTTTTATTTATTTTTATTTATTTATTTATTTATTTATTTATTTTTGCACAATAAAAGTGAAACATCAGAACAAAAATGAAATAACAATAGATTGTGCAGGTGAGATACAGAAAACCCCTAGGGGCTTATAGGAGAATCCCACCTCAAAATTTGATTACATGAAAAAAAAAAAAAATCTATGTGAAAAAATGTCAACAAACCAACAATAAAGAGCAAATATACATTAAGTCAATGCAAATATAAATTAGATCAATGCAGTAAATGTGTGTAAAAGTGTGTAAAAAGAGTGTATTGGCCTATGTGAGTATGTGTACATGTGTGAGAGTATATGTTTATGTATGAGTGTGAATATTTAGTCAAACTGGTCATGTGCATGAAACACCATAAATCTGTATTTTTCTGGGATTTAGTGTTTCGGGCATTGAGTGGTTAATAACTAAAAATGCTCAAGTGTTTAGGTAAGAAAATGACGCTCTCTTGCTAACAAAAGGCCATGAACTGAGGTCCTTTGACTCTGCACCATCAATCAGAGACGGTTTCTGTGTCCAAAACCACTGAGACTGAACATTTTGTAAGACTATTACTTCATTCTGCTGCTTCCAAAAACACCTGGAAAACACAACGAATGGAAAACCAAGGCTGTTCGTCGGCCTCTGTCTTTGTTTTCTTTCCTATCGGTCTTCAGTCGCTCGGTCCAGGAAAGTGGCCGCACGGCGCCGTCCCCTCGGCCGGCTGGTGGGCTGCATGGCAGGCCGCCACGCCTAAAGGACTATCAGTCACGGCCAGGCGGAACAGAGACTGAGACGCAGATCATGTCTCTGTATTGTGTGCTGGCGAGAAGAGGCCGTTTAGCGTCCAGATGCCGACAACAAACAATATGGAGAAGGGCCCAGGGACCGTCTGGCTTGGCCCTGATACAACACTCCGGGGCACGGGTAGATCAAACCGAGACAAAAACATGGAGGGTTCGCTTCCAAAAAAGAGACTCTGCCATTCGAAAGTGTCTCACAAACTGACGGGTATCACAGAAGTCGCACGGATTACTGTACTTTTGACTGAACAGTGGGGAAAGGCATGTGAGCAGCCGCCAAAATAATAAACACTTCACAGAGTCGGAGTTTGATGCCAAAAAAGATTTTGTTGATTTTTAAACCATCAGTAGGAAATGTCAGGTTTCGGTTACGGTCCTTCACGATGCCATTTTCATTTTGACTCAACAATCACAGACAGAGAAACCAGTCAGACATACCACTCTCTCCACTAAAAGCAGCCTCAATCGCCCAGAATGCATCCTGGGAAATGTAGGAAATTATTAGTTGAATTAGACGTGGACAGTGATGTGGCATCTAATGCCTTCTGTGTTGTAACTTAAAAGTTTGCAACGTCAATAATTTGGTTTAATTCATTTTCATAATTGATTGAAAGCTGCTAAAAATTATATTATTATTTACAGTCTAAAAAGAGTAAAAAGCTTTGATTTTATTTGATACTATGTTTAATATTTGCACTACAGTTGCTACTGATGCACTTAAGTTGACAACTGAAATTGATTTGACCTATTTTCTATTCTATTGAACGAGAGACTGCATTTGCCAGGTAGTCAGTAATCCAGGAGACAATGGAGGTGTCCACACCCATCACCTGCAGCTTCTCACCCAGCAGCAGTGGCTGGATGGTGTGAAAAGCCCTGGAGAAATCAAAGAATGTGATTCTCACAGTATTGCCATCACCATCCAGATGCATATGAGCTCGTTACAGGTAGATGACGGCGTCGTCAACTCCCAAATGGGGCTGGTCAGCAAACTGAAGAGGGTCTAACAGCTCCCTCACCTGGATGCGGTGGGGGTGTGTGGGGGTCTGAATGTGTGAGGGAGACAGACGGCTGTGAGCTGAACCTGTTGAAGAAACCGTTCAGCTCGTTGGCTCTCTCAAAGCTGCCTGATGGTTGCCTTTGTCTCCTTTTACATCCGGTGATCAGCTTCATCCCAGTCCACACATCCCTCACGTTGTTCTGCTGGAGTTTGAGTTCGTGCTGCACTCTCCTCAGTTCCTCTCTGTCTCCAAACCTGAAAGCCCTCTTCTTCTTGTTAAGGAGTGCTTTCAGGTCGCTGATGATCCATGGCTTGTTGTTGGAGAAGCAGTGTACAGTGCGGGTTGGCATAGTGGTGTGTTCACAGAACCTGGTGTATTCTGTGATGCAGTCCGTCATGTTGTTGATGTTGATGATCATGCAGTGCCTCAGCAGCCTCCTGAGTCCACAACCTCACCGTCCTGGTGTGAACAGGCTGCCTCTTAACAAGGGGACATACTCAGGGGTTAACAGGACCAGGTTGTAATCTGATCTGCCAAAGGGGAGGAAGGGCTGTGGTGTTGTATGTATCACTGTTGTTTGCATACAGCAGATCCAGGGTTTTATTTTCTCTGGTGGGGCAGTCAACATATTGGTGAAAGGTAGGCAGTAGTTTGTCCAGTGAGACATGATTAAAGTCTCCAGTAATCACAGTGAAGGCATTGGGGTGTTGGGACTGTACACTGGCAACGGTCTCTTTCATTTCTTTACTGCCCAGAGAGCAGGGGTGGGGGGTGGGGGGTGGGGGCTCCAGCAGTTGGCGCCTATGCCAAAAGCCGGCCCTGTCTGTTGTAGTAAACTGCTGACACAAGCTCCGCCCCTCACCTGACTCACCCCATAAAAACCAGGAAACATGCTCTCATTCTTACACACACACAGAGAGAGACGGAAGATAAGATTCAGCTTTGGACTTAACCCACGACTTCAACTGAGGGAGGAACTACAGGAGGAATACTGGGAATACTGGGAATACTCCAACTCCAACCTACTGCTGACTCCTCACTGAATCAAAGTTTTAGAAAAGCCACGACTCAAAGTGACTCTCAAGTGAAAGGAACTTTCAAGGAACTTTCCAGAGCGTGGAGTGTTACCACGACCGACTGACTGACTTCCTGTTTGAACTGTCTGCCTGGTGAGTTTTTCTCTTCACTCAGAGACAAAATGGCTTCCACATCAGAGGAGGATCTCTGCTGTCCTGTCTGCCATGACGTCTTTAAAGATCCTGTGGTCCTGTCATGTAGCCACAGCTTCTGTAAAGCCTGTCTGCAGAGCTGGTGGACAGAGAAGCCAACAAGAGACTGTCCAGTTTGTAAGAGAAGATCTTCTAGCAGTGATCCACCTTGTAACTTGGTGTTGAAGAACGTGTGTGAGGCCTTCTTACTGCAGAGAGATCAGAGAGCTTCAGCAGGGTCAGAGCTCCTCTGCAGTCTGCACTCTGAGAAACTCAAGCTCTTCTGTCTGAACCATCAGCAGCCAGTGTGTCTCGTCTGTCGAGATTCAAAGAAACACACCAACCACAAGTTCAGACCCATCGACGAAGTTGCAAAACCTCACAGAGAAGAACTTCAGAAATCACTGAAGCCCTTACAGAAGAAACTGAAGGTCTTTAATAAAGTCAAAGGAAAGTGTGATCAAACAGCAGAGCACATTAAGGTCCAGGCCCGACGCACAGAGAGGCAGATTAAGGAGGAGTTTAAGAAGCTTCACCAGTTTCTCCAAGAGGAAGAGGAGGCCAGGATCGCCGCTCTGAGGGAGGAAGAGGAGCAGAAGAGTCGGACGATGAAGGAGAAGACGGAGGCTCTGAGCAGAGAGATAGCAGGCCTTTCAGACACAATCAGAGCCATAGAGAAGGAGCTGAGAGCTGAAAGCGTCTCATTCCTGCACAACTACAAGGCTACAGTGGAGAGAGTCCAGCGCCCTCTGCTGGAGGATCCACAGCTGCTCTCAGGAGCTCTGATAGACGAGGCCAAACACCTGGGCAACCTGAGCTTCACCGTCTGGGCCAAGATGAAGGAGGTGGTCTCCTACACTCCTGTGGTTCTGGACCCCAACACTGCTGATCCAGAACTCTTCCTATCTGAAGATCTGAACAGTGTGATACTGGGAGAGGAGCAGGAACTTCCTGACAATCCAGAGAGATTTGACTACTACCCCGCTGTGCTGGGATCTGAGGGCCTCAACTCAGGGACTCACAGCTGGGATGTTGAGGTTGGAGACAGTACAGACTGGTTCCTGGGTGTGATAGAAGAGTCAGGCCAGAGGAAGGGAGAAAAACTATCTGGATTATGGGGATTATTGTTCAATGGAGGTAAATACAAAGCACGCTCCCTACCAGGTCCAGACACTGTTCTCCGAGTGAAGAAGAAGAAGCTCCAGAGGATCAGAGTTCATCTGGACTGGAACAGAGGACAGCTGACATTCTCTGATCCTGATACTAACACACACATACACACCTTCACACACACTTTCACTGAGAGGCTGTTTCCATACATTTGCACCATAGAAACACTCCCACTGAAGATTTTACCAATGAAGGTCTCTGTAACAGTGGAACAGCATCACTAGAGATAAATGACATCTACAGCAACAACAACAACAACAACAAAATTATAACAACTAAAATGTATAAAGGAAGAAAGAAAGAAAGAAAGAAAGAAAGAAAGAAAGAAAGAAAGAAAGAAAGAAAAATCCTGAATCCCAGTACCAGCCGTCAGGTTCTGCCACTTGGTTCTTGGTTTCGTGGTTTCATGCTAACTCTCCTTATCTATACAATCATGTATATACTTCATATATACATGATTATATACTTCAAGTATATACTTCATATATTCGATATATTTGATTTTCTTTCTAATAAATGGGGAAAAGGTGATGCGGAAACATGTTTTTATAAATTACAAGAAAGCTGTTTTTATAAAGATAGAAGTTATGTATTTAAAAGGTCAGATTAGTGATGCTGGATCAGATTTCCTCTGTAGAAATGCTTTACTGTGACTCCTCATTTTGCTGTCAATCATTTTATCAGGTTGGGTGTCATTTAATTCAAAAGGTGGACATATCAGTTGGTTTCAAATTGTGTGTAATGTTGCTGATTTAGGCTTTGAAGCTTTCTTTACTGTTGCTCTCATTGTTATGTGGCTTTGTGAAAGATAATCTGTTAAATTCTGAAAATCCAACTGATTCTGTATGTTAGCACTGTCATGTTTGACCTGATTTTGTTTATTTTCAGTCACTTCATTGGTAACTTTGCATGAAAAATCAATAAAGAATGAAGGTCAGAAGGAAACATGTTTGTATTTCCTGACTGTGATGTGAGCAGTGATGTCATCGTGTTCAAGTCTTTCTGTGTTTTCTGATTTGAAAAAGGGTGAATTCACTTGCACAGCAATGGTTGGAGTTGTCAATTTTAAGCAATTCTGAGCAACAAGTGGAGAATAGGAAGACGAAAAGAAAGGTGGCATTCTAATATGCTTTTTGCATCAGTTGAGGCTTGAACTCTAATTGGCAAGTGTCAGTTCATGTGAGGCTTCACAAACTGACTAAGCCAGTCACATGATAGCAGCCGCCTATGCAATGGAAAGGCAGATTTCAAACCACTGATGAAAAAAATCATTTTTGTCATCAAGACAAAAATCTGAAAATACACATATTGCATGTAGACAGCATGGAGATGTTGTCAGTTTGTTTTTAACAATGATTGAGTTGCTCCATAAGTGAAAAACTGATGTTTTAGTGTAAAGTGTACAAAGGTTTCTTCAGTATCGGGGCTCCATTGTGATGAAAGTTGCAAAGCTGTAGCACATATGGTTGATTTATTATAAATTTTCAAAGTTTTGAAATTTGGAAATCTGGCATGGCACTGGACCTTTGTGCAAAATTTTGTAATTTTTCACGCATGGGAAGTAGGACTTCCTTGGAAGAAAGAAAGAAAGAAAGAAAGAAAGAAGAAGCAGAAGAAGAAGAACATGCAGGAGTACAAGAGGGACCTGACCCTAACAAGAGCAAGCTAGAACAATACTAGACATTTACAAACACATTTTTTAACACATTTTTGATGGATGCAAAATATGGGCCAAGCCAGGAATCAGTTTTCCATTACTTTTTTTGTTGTTGTTTTTTTTCCTGGTCACCATCATCCGTGTGACCAGCGCCTCGGTTTGCCAAGACACACATGTTACATTAAATATGTTATTAGCAGACCTGGGTATCAAAATGTGTTACCTTCCTGGCATCTTGAACGCCTCGCTACTGCAAATTATTGGACAAAGGGAAGCGTCACTCAGACTCATTTTGGTTTCAGTTGTTTCGGTATGTCGTAAACAACAAAACACAAAATTCAAGGATTAACTGGAATTAAAATGGTGAAATAAGAAACAGACTCGTGGTGGGCTGATGTGTTTTGTTTTTCCACTGTGCCGTGTCACTCTGTGGGAAACACTGCAGTTAGTGAGTACGTTTACATGCACACCATATTCTGATTAGGGTCAATATTCTGGTTAAGGTAATTTTCTCAATAAGGTGTTTATATGCGCTGCAGCAATTGGAATATTCTGTTTACATGTTACTTGGCATGTTCCCGTGTTTTGGTGTATTCCACACTATTATGTAATACAACACTCAACCTGCGGGGGGCAGCAATGCGTCTATAGGCGTCTGGTCTGCAGGAAAAAAAAAGAAGAAGAAGAAGAAGAAGAAGAAGAAGAAGAAGAAGAAGAAGAAGAAGAAGAAGAAGTTGCTATTTCTGTATTTTCTCCCGTCAATATCCTCCATGATACTGAAGTGTTTGATCAGCTGAAGGCAGACTGCAGTCTCCTGGCTCTTGCTGCTGTTCGCCATGTCGTACTCCCCGCTTGCAGTAACCATAGCAACAAAGACGCCCCAGGATTCCTTGCAGATCGAGCGTGCGCAGACGTGACTGAATATTCCAGTATGGGGCATTTTCTGACAAAGGTGTTTACATGGCATAATATTCTGTTTGGAACAGGCATATGCCAGGGCTCTGATTCTGAATATTCTCCAACCAGAATATGACCTTAATCTGGTTCGGTGTGTGTTTACATGACTCGTGCGCAACCAGAATATTGAGGATATTCCGAATAATACAGGAATATGGTGTGCATGTAAATGTGGTCAATGTTGTTTTTTTTCTTATTGTCCCTGAAATATTGTGATATCACTTTAAGTCTATTCTAACACATTTATGTAATTTTGTATAAAGCCTCAATCGACCAGAATGCATCCTGGGAAATGTAGGAAATTATTAGTTGAATTAGACGTGGACCGTGATGTGGCATCTAACGCCTTCTGTGTTGTAACTTAAAAGTTTGCAACGTTAATAATTTGGTTTAATTCATTTTCATAATTGATTGATTGATTGAAAGCTGCTAAAAATTATATTATCATTTACAGTCTAAAAAGAGTAAAAAGCTTTGATTTTATTTGATACTATGTTTAATATTTGCACTACAGTTGCTACTGATGCACTTAAGTTGACAACTGAAATTGATTTGACCTATTTTCTATTCTATTGAACGAGAGACTGCATTTGCCAGGTAGTCAGTAATCCAGGAGACAATGGAGGTGTCCACACCCATCACCCGCAGGTTCTCACCCAGCAGCAGTGGCTGGATGGTGTTAAAAGCCCTGGAGAAATCAAAGAATGTGATTCTCACAGTGCTGCCACCACCATCCAGATGCATATGAGCTCGTTACAGGTAGATGACGGCGTCGTCAACTCCCAAATGGGGCTGGTCAGCAAACTGAAGAGGGTTTAGCAGCTCGTTCACCTGGATGTGGTGGGGGTGTGTGGGGGTCTGAATGTGTGAGGGAGACAGACGGCTGTGAGCTGAACCTGTTGAAGAAACCGTTCATCTCGTTGGCTCTCTCAAAGCTGCCTGATGGTTGCCTTTGTCTCCTTTTACATCCGGTGATCAGCTTCATCCCAGTCCACACATCCCTCACATTGTTCTGCTGGAGTTTGGCCTCCAGCTTCCTCCTGTAGCTGTCTTTGCACCCCCTCAATTTCTCCCTGAGTTCGTGCTGCACTCTCCTCAGTTCCTCTCTGTCTCCAAACCTGAAAGCCCTCTTCTTCTTGTTGAGGAGTGCTTTCAGGTCGCTGGTGATCCATTGCTTACTGTTGGAGAAGCAGCGTACAGTGCGGGTTGGCATGGTGGTGTGTTCACAGAACCTGGTGTATTCTGTGATGCAATCCGCCATGTTGTTGATGTTGATGATCATGCAGTGCCTCAGCAGCCTCCTGAGTCCACAACCTCACCGTCCTGGTGTGAACAGGCTGCCTCTTAACAAGGGGGGCATACTCGGGGGTTAACAGGACCAGGTTGTAATCTGATCTGCCAAAGGGGAGGAAGGGCTGTGGTGTTGTATGTATCACTGTTGTTTGCATACAGCAGATCCAGGGTTTTATTTTCTCTGGTGGGGCAGTCAACATTATTGGTGAAAGGTAGGCAGTAGTTTGTCCAGTGAGACATGATTAAAGTCTCCAGTAATCACAATGAAGGCATTGGGGTGTTGGGACTGTACACTGGCAACGGTCTCTTTCATTTCTTTACTGCCCAGAGAGCAGGGGTGGGGGGTGGGGGCTCCAGCAGTTGGCACCTATGCCAAAAGCCGGCCCTGTCTGTTGTAGTAAACTGCTGACACAAGCTCCGCCCCTCACCTGACTCACCCCATAAAAACCAGGAAACAGGCTCTCATTCTTACACACACACACACAGAGACGGAAGATAAGATTCAGCTTTGGACTTAACCCACGACTTCCACTGAGGGAGGAACTACAGGAGGAATACTGGGAATACTGGGAATACTGGAACTCCAACCTGCTGCTGACTCCTCACTGAATCAAAGTTTTAGAAAAGCCACGACTCAAAGTGACTCTCAAGTGAAAGGAACTTTCCAGAGCGTGGAGTGTTACCACGCCTGACTGACTGACTTCCTGTTTGAACAGTCTGCCTGGTGAGTTTTTCTCTTCACTCAGAGACAAAATGGCTTTCACATCAGAGGAGGATCTCTGCTGTCCTGTCTGCCATGACATCTTTAAAGATCCTGTGGTCCTGTCATGTAGCCACAGCTTCTGTAAAGCCTGTCTGCAGAGCTGGTGGACAGTGAAACCAACAAAAGACTGTCCAGTTTGTAAGAGAAGATCTTCTAGCAGTGATCCACCTTGTAACTTGGTGTTGAAGAACGTGTGTGAGGCCTTCTTACTGCAGAGAGATCAGAGAGCTTCAGCAGGGTCAGAGCTCCTCTGCAGTCTGCACTCTGAGAAACTCAAGCTCTTCTGTCTGGACCATCAGCAGCCAGTGTGTCTCGTCTGTCGAGATTCAAAGAAACACACCAACCACAAGTTCAGACCCATCGACGAAGTTGCAAAACCTCACAGAGAAGAACTTCAGAAATCACTGAAGCCCTTACAGGAGAAACTGAAGGTCTTTAATAAAGTCAAAGGAAAGTGTGATCAAACAGCAGAGCACATTAAGGTCCAGGCCCGACGCACAGAGAGGCAGATTAAGGAGGAGTTTAAGAAGCTTCACCAGTTTCTCCAAGAGGAAGAGGAGGCCAGGATCGGCGCTCTGAGGGAGGAAGAGAAGCAGAAGAGTCGGACGATGAAGGAGAAGACGGAGGCTCTGAGCAGAGAGATAGCAGCCCTTTCAGACACAATCAGAGCCACAGAGAAGGAGCTGAGAGCTGAAAGCGTCTCATTCCTGCACAACTACAAGGCTACAGTGGAGAGAGTCCAGCGCCCCCTGGTGGAGGATCCACAGCTGCTCTCAGGAGCTCTGATAGACGAGGCCAAACACCTGGGCAACCTGAGCTTCACCGTCTGGGCCAAGATGAAGGAGGTGGTCTCCTACACTTCTGTGGTTCTGGACCCCAACACTGCTGATCCAGAACTCTTCCTGTTTGAAGATCTGACCAGTGTGATACTGGGAGAGGAGCAGGAACTTCCTGACAATCCAGAGAGATTTGACTACTACCCCGCTGTGCTGGGATCTGAGGGCTTCAACTCAGGGACTCACAGCTGGGATGTTGAGGTTGGAGACAGTACAGACTGGTTCCTGGGTGTGATAGAAGAGTCGGGCCAGAGGAAGGGAGAAAAACTATCTGGATTATGGGGATTATTGTTCAATGGAGGTAAATACAAAGCACGCTCCCTACCAGGTCCAGACACTGTTCTCCGAGTGAAGAAGAAGAAGCTCCAGAGGATCAGAGTTCATCTGGACTGGAACAGAGGACAGCTGACATTCTCTGATCCTGATACTAACACACACATACACACCTTCACACACACTTTCACTGACAGGCTGTTTCCATACATTTGCACCATAGAAACACTGAAGATTTTACCAGTGAAGGTCTCTGTAACAGTGGAACAGCACCACTAGAAATAAATGACATCTACAGCAACAACAACAACAACAAAATTATATCAACTAAAATGTATAAAGGAAGAAAGAAAGAAAGAAAGAAAGAAAAATCCTGAATCCCAGTACCAGGCGTCAGGTTCTGCCACTTGGTTCTTGGTTTCGTGGTTTCATGCTAATTCTACTTATCTATACAATCATGTATATACTTCATATATACATGATTATATACTTCAAGTATATACTTCATATATTCGATATATTTGATTTTCTTTCTAATAAATGGGGAAAAGGTGATGCGGAAACATGTTTTCAAAAATGACAAGAAAGCTGTTTTTATAAAGATAGAAGTTATGTATTTAAAAGGTCAGATCAGTGATGCTGGATCAGATTTCTTGTGGAGAAATGCTTTACTGTGACTCCTCATTTTGCTGTCAATCATTTTATCAGGTTTGGTGTCATTTAATTCAAAAGGTGGACATAACAGTTGGTTTCAAATTGTGTGTAATGTTGCTGATTTAGGGTTTGAAGCTTTCTTTACTGTTGCTCTCATTGTTATGTGGCTTTGTGAAAGATAATCTGTTAAATTCTGAAAATCCAACTGATTCTGTATGTTAGCACTGTCATGTTTGACCTGATTTTGTTTATTTTCAGTCACTTCATTGGTAACTTTGCATGAAAAATCAATAAAGAATGAAGGTCAGAAGAAAACATGTTTGTATTTCCTGACTGTGATGTCAGCAGTGATGTCATCGTGTTCGAGTCTTTCTGTGTTTTCTGATTTGAAAAAGGGTGAATTCACTTGCACAGCAATGGTTGGAGTCGTCAATTTTAGGCAATTCTGAGCAACAAGTGGAGAATAGGAAGATGAAAAGAAAGGTGGCATTCTAATATGCTTTTTGCATCAGTTGAGGCTTGAACTCTAATTGGCAAGTGTCAGTTCATGTGAGGCTTCACAAACTGACTAAGCCAGTCACATGACAGCAGCCACCTATGCATGGAAAGGCAGATTTCAAACAGCAGTCAAAAATTCATTTATTAAGACAAAAATCTGAAAATACACATATTGCATCTAGACAGCATGGAGATGTTGATCATTTGCTTTTAACAATGATTGATTTGCTCCATAAGTGAAAAACTGATGTTTAAAAATGCCATTCTTGAATTGACTCCCATTGTTCACATGAGAGCAAAATTCAAAATGAATTTTTGAGATACAGTTCTGAAGTTTGCCACAAATCATCTACCATCTACCAAAACCTGACCAGGGGAAACACACAAGGGGAGGGGCAAGTGACATGAAACGAGAGGAGAGTTAAATTTCAAAATAAAACAGGAAGTCACGAGACAAAACATGACATAATTTTGTAGACATAACACCACACACCTTATTCCACATAAAGCATAGCAGTAAACTATAAAATATGAATCTGTTATCACATTAAAAAGTCTGGAAAAAATAACTGTGATTGTCAAAACCAAATGCATGTGTTTTTCTTTGTGTGTGTGTGTGTGTGTGTGTGTGTGTGTGTTATATGTTTCATAGACACATGGAATACCACAACTACCACAGGTGAAAAAAAATCATTTTCAAAACATACGCCAGAAATAACAGCATTACCTTGTGTTCATCATTCAGTATATCAACATCTCTCTGATGATCTAACAATATCTTTGATATTTCTATTTGGATTCAAACTCTTCAAAAAACGAGACTTTGCTCTGATCTGTTGCAGTAAACTGCTGTCACAAGCTCCGCCCCTCAGCTGACTCACCTGAGACAAACCAGGAAACAGGCTGTCATTCTTACACTGCTCAGTGACAAGACACACACACACATACACACACACACACACACACACACACGGAGAGATGGTCGATAAGATTCCACTTTGGACTTAACCCACGACTTCCACTGAGGGAGGAACTACAGGAGGAATACTGGGAATACTGGAACTCCAACCTGCTGCTGACTCCTCACTGAATCAAAGTTTTAGAAAAGCCACGACTCAAAGTGACTCTAAAGTGAAAGTAACTTTCACAAGGCATGTACAATATTTTATTACCCTTTAATTTTGTTGTATGTAGTTTATTAGTGTGTCTTGTGTTTACCACTCCTCTGTGTTGTTGGCTACATTTTGTATTTAAGTTGATTGCAGCTGTGAGAGGTGCTACTGCCCAAGTCAAATTTACCCTCAGGCTCAATAAAGTACTTTTTTTTTTTGGTTTTTCAAGGAACTTTCCAGAACAGGGAGTGTTACCACAACTGACTGACTGGCATCCAGTGTGACCGGTCTGCCTGGTGAGTTTTTCTCTGCACTCAGAGACAAAATGGCTTCCACATCAGAGGAGGATTTCTGCTGTCCTGTCTGCCATGACGTCTTTAAAGATCCTGTGGTCCTGTCATGTAGCCACAGCTTCTGTAAAGCCTGTCTGCAGAGCTGGTGGACAGAGAAACCAACAAAAGACTGTCCAGTTTGTCAGAGAAGATCTTCTAGGAGTGATCCACCTGTTAGCTTGGTGTTGAAGAACCTGTGTGAGGCCTTCTTACTGCAGAGAGATCAGAGAGATTCAGCAGGGTCAGAGCTCCTCTGCAGTCTGCACTCTGAGAAACTCAGGCTCTTCTGTCTGGACCATCAGCAGCCAGTGTGTGTCGTCTGTCGAGATTCAAAGAAACACACCGACCACAAGTTCAGACCCATCGATGAAGCTGCTCAGGATCACAGAGAAGAACTTCAGAAATCACTGAAGACCTTACAGGAGAAACTGGAGCTCTTTAATAAAGTCAAAGGAAACTGTGATCAAACAGCAGAGCACATTAAGGTCCAGGCCCGACGCACAGAGAGGCAGATTAAGGAGGAGTTTAAGAAGCTTCACCAGTTTCTCCAAGAGGAAGAGGAGGCCAGGATCGGCGCTCTGAGGGAGGAAGAGGAGCAGAAGAGTCGGACGATGAAGGAGAAGACGGAGGCTCTGAGCAGAGAGATAGCAGCCCTTTCAGACACAATCAGAGCCATAGAGCAGGAGCTGAGAGCTGAAAGCATCTCATTCCTGCACAACTACAAGGCTACAGTGGAAAGAGTCCAGCGCCCCCTGCTGGAGGATCCACAGCTGCTCTCAGGAGCTCTGATAGATGAGGCCAAACACCTGGGCAACCTGAGCTTCACCATCTGGGACAAGATGAAGGAGGTGGTCTCCTACACTCCTGTGGCTCTGGACCCCAACACGGCCCATCCAGACCTCATCCTGTCTGAAGATCTGACCAGTGTGAGACAAGGAGAGAGACAGAAACTTCCTGACAATCCAGAGAGATTTGACTACTACTACACTGTCCTGGGATCTGAGGGCTTCAACTCAGGGACTCACAGCTGGGATGTTGAGGTTGGAGACAGTACATTCTGGTACCTGGGTGTGATAGAAGAGTCTGTCCAAAGGAAGGGAGAAGAACTATCTGGACTATGGGGAATAGAGTTCGATGAAGGTGAATACACTGCATTCTCGCCACCAGATCCAGACACTGATCTCCCAGATCAGAAGAAGCTCCAGAGGATCAGAGTTCATCTGGACTGGAACAGAGGACAGCTGACATTCTCTGATCCTGATACTAACACACACATATACACCTTCACACACACTTTTACTGAGAGGCTGTTTCCATTCATTGGCACCACAGAAACACTGAAGATTTTACCAGTGAAGGTCTCTGTGACTGTAGAACAGCACCATTAGAAATAGATGACATCAACAACAATAACAACAAAATTATAACAACAAAAATGTAGAAAGAAAGAAAGAAAAATAAATGTCAAAGCAGTAAAATATCAGATTTAAGGCAAAAACACATCAGAAAGAAAAAAAAAAATCCATAAACAATAAACCACAGCCAAAAGCAGCGAAATGCATCAATATTAATTTAGACAAACAACATTCAAATGAATAAAATAATTTTGCTTTAGCTCAAAGCTTTTTTTGTACATTTAAAAATTTTAACAAAAATATGAGGTTGATTCATTGTCACCGATCTGATGTTTAAATAAATCATTTAATTATGAGAAATATAGTTTTCTTTTTCCCCCTAATTCTTTATTTAAGTTTAACTTTTGCTATATTTTTCCCAGAAGTTTCATTTGATTTTCTTTCTAATAAATGGGGAAAAGGTGATGCGGAAACATGTTTTTTTTTTTTGTTTGTTTTTTTTAAATGACAAGAAAGCTGTTTTTATAATGATAGAAGTTATGTATTTAAAAGGTCAGATCAGTGATGCTGGATCAGATTTCTTGTGGAGAAATGCTTTACTGTGACTCCTCATTTTGCTGTCAATCATTTTATCAGGTTGGGTGTCATTTTATTCAAAAGGTGGACATATCAGTTGGTTTCAAATTGTGTGTAATGTTGCTGATTTAGGCTTTGAAGCTTTCTTTACTGTTGCTCTCATTGTTATGTGGCTTTGTGAAAGA
The DNA here is from genome assembly GCF_902150065.1 of Myripristis murdjan. Lineage (NCBI taxonomy): Eukaryota > Metazoa > Chordata > Actinopteri > Holocentriformes > Holocentridae > Myripristis > Myripristis murdjan. Next base: position 3,686,534 of record NC_044001.1, on the reverse strand, counting down.
TCATCTGTTAAATTCTGAAAATCCAACTGATTCTGTATGTTAGCACTGTCATGTTTGACCTGATTTTGTTTATTTTCAGACACTTCTTTGGTAAATTTGCATGAAAAATCAATAAAGAATGAAGGTCAGAAGGAAACATGTTTGTATTTCCTGACTGTGATGTCAGCAGTGATGTCATCGTGTTCGGGCCCTTCTGTGTTTTCTGATTTGAAAAAGGCTGAAACCAATGAAGAAGTGTCAGCAGATTTGTGAGAAAAGACTCCTGCTGTGCTAAGAAGGTGGTGACTGTTCACAGAGATGTTGGGCTCTAAATAAACTTGAACTTGAACTTGGTGATGAGGGTCATATGGACCTGAGTTTCATTAAGAGAGAAAAAATGTGAGTGGACATCCTGCGGTGGGGTCAGTGGAGAATTTGCTTCCTTTCGAAACAATGGCAGGCAGAGTTTGATTTCTGGTCGGGCAATTTTAGGCAATTCTGAGCAACAAGTGGAGAATAGGAAGATGAAAAGAAAAGTGGCATTCTCATGTGCATTTTGCATCAGTTGAGGCTAGAACTCTAATTGGTAAGTACAGTGTTGGGCAGTAGCGGCATTACAAGTAGCGACGTTACTAGTTTAACTGCATTTCTCAGTAGCGTGGTCGTAGTGTTGCTGTTTTTTAAATCAAACAGCTTTTAAGAAGTGAAACTATTTTACTGATCAAATAGAGCGGTGGCATCCGCAGAAGCTACATTTTCCCAGGCATTTCTCAACCTTAAACGCAACGGAGCTTTTGCTGCTGTTTGACATCTGACAGATCGGGAGCAGCAGGTGAAGTCACCGCTGCTGCCGGACCTGTACGTGTAGCCGACAGCCGCTCTTCTGTTTGACGTCGTGTACCTGTCCTACCTGTCTGCTGCAGCGGGACATGAGCACGAGTGTAACGTGAACAAGCAGCTGCTGTAAGAAAGATCAGGATGCCTGGCCTCCGTATCCACTAATAAGGAAAAAACTTTGGAACACAGAGGCAGAAACTACATGCAAACACAGGTGCACACACACACACACACACACACACACACACACACACACACACTAACATACATGCACACTTCTCCCACATTAGTATATACGCACTACCTGCTTTTTGTTATTATTTGAAGCATGTTGTGTGTTTTTGTTGCCATGTTTTGTAGCAGTAAAAGCAGAGAGAGCATCAACTATTGAACTGAACATTTTTTGCCTGACTTTCTGTTTGACTGACAGTTTTATTGATCACTAAGAGCAGTGACTTGGAATGAAGTTGGTTCGATGCTACATTATCTGGAGGGGAGCTTCAGTGTAGTGAAGCTTCATTTAATGCAGAGTAACTGGTAGCTTAGCTCACTACATTTTCCAAGTAGCTTGCCCAACACTGGGTAAGTATCAATTCATGTGAGGCTTCACAAACTGACTAAGCCAGTCACATGATATCAGCCGCCTATGCACAGAAAGGCAGATTTCAAACCACTGTAAAAAAAAAAAAAAAAAAAAAAATCAGTTATCAAGACAGTTCTGAAAATACACATATTGCATGTAGACAGCATGGAGATGTTGGTCATTTGTTTTTTTTGTTTTTTTTTTTTGACAAAGACTGATTTGCTCCATAAGTGAAAAACTGAGAGGGGTCTAGCTGCATGTCTTGGGGAAAAACTGATGTTTAAGTGTAAAGTGTACAAACGTATTTTCAGTATCGGGGCTACATTTGGATGGAAGTTGCAAAGCTGTAGTACATGTGGTTGATTTATTATAAATTTTCAAAGTATTGAAATTTAGAGGCTTGTTGTAGTGCCCCCATCAGGACTATTGACTTGTGTTTGCAGCTGAGGTAATCTGACATGGGACTGGACCTTTGTGCAAAGTGGGAATGTTGCACAAGCTGAGCCTTGAACTCGCAACCTTCGACACCGAGGACTGGCCTCTATCTCACTGACCTGAAACTTCACATGTACCTTCACAAACTGACTGAGCCAATCACTGACATGCAGGACAGCAGGCAGCCATGCATGGAAAGGCAGATTTTAAACAGCTGTCAAAAATTCACTTATTAAATTGCATCTAGACAGCATGGAGATGTTGATCATTTGTTTTTAACAATGATTGATTTGCTCCATAAGTGAAAAACTGATCTTTAAAAATGCCATTCTTGAATTGACTCCAATTGTTCACATGAGAGCAAAATTCAAAATGCTGTCAAAAATTCAGTTTTTGAGATACACTTCTGAAATTTTTCTGTCAATTTTTTTCATGAACATTGAAGATTTATTTACCAAGAATTTCCAAGTGTATGTTTACAGTACCATTTACAGTCAAATATTTTGATGCACTGTAGGCTCAATTTTTGATAAATCAAAAATCTGAGAAACACCGTTTGTGTAGGACAGTCTGAAGATGCTCTGTAGCAAGTTTGGTGACATTTGAGCAAAAATTGTGGGAGGAGATAGGTTTAATAAGTTTTACAGTTTTTGAAAAAAAAATAGGGTGATGGAATTAATAATTTGCAATACGTATAAATGTAGAAAAGTTTCTTCAGTGTTGGGGCTGCATTTTGGTGAAAGTTGCAAAGCTGTAGCACATATGGTTGATCTGTTATAAATTTTCAAAGTTTTCAAATTTATAGGCTTGCTATAGCGCCACCATCAGGACTACTGGCTTGTGTTTGCAGGTGAGGTAATCTGACATGGGACTGGACCTTTGTGCAAAATTTGGTGAGTTTTCGCACATGGGAAGTAGAACTTCCTTGGAAGAAAGAAAGAAGAAGAAGAACAAGTAGGAATACAAGAGGGACCTGGCAGCTAATGATCAAAGACAACCTGAACAGGGGAAACGCACGAGGGAAAGGGCAAGTGGCCTCAAATTAGAGGAGAGTTGAATTTCAAAATAAAACAGGAAGTCACGAGACAACACACAATAAAACACGACATAGTTTCCTAGACATCACACCACACACCTTATTCCACAGAAAGCATAGTAGTAAACTATGAAATATGAATCTGTTATCACATTAAAAAGTCTGGAAATACAACTATGATTGTCAAAACCAAATTCATGTGTTTTTCTTTGTGTGTGTGTGTGTGTGTGTGTGTGTGTGTGTGTGTGTGTGTGTGTGTGTGTGTGTGTGATATGTTTCACAGACACATAGAAAAGCACAACTACCACAGGTGAAAAAAAAAAACACTTTCAAAACATATGCAAGAAATAACAGCATCACCTTGTGTTCATCATTCAGTATATCAACATCTCACTGATGATGTAACAATATCTTTGATATTTCTATTTGGATTCAAACTCTTCAAAACCAAATCACACACACAAGTTCCCAAGTTCAGAAACAGCAATGTGGAACGAGGCTTTGCTGTGATCTGTTGCAGTGAACTGCTGACACAAGCTCCGCCCCTCAGCTGACTCACCCGAGACAAACCAGGAAACAGCCTGTCATTCTTCCACTGCTCAGTGACAAGACACACACACACACACACACGGAGAGACGGACGATAAGATTCATTTTGGACTTAACCCACGACTTCCACTGAGGGAGGAACTACAGGAGGAATACTGGGAATACTGGAACTCCAACCTGCTGCTGACTCCTCACTGAATCAAAGTTTTAGAAAAGTCACGACTCAAAGTGACTCTAAAGTGAAAGTAACTTTCAGGGACTTTCCAGAACAGGGAGTGTTACCACGACTGAATTGCTGACTTCCTGTTTGAATCGTCTGCCTGATGAGTTTTTCTCTTCACTCAGAGACAAAATGGCTTCCAGATCAGAGGAGGATCTCTGCTGTCCTGTCTGCCATGACGTCTTTAAAGATCCTGTGGTCCTGTCATGTAGCCACAGCTTCTGTAAAGCCTGTCTGCAGAGATGGTGGACAGAGAAACCAACAAGAGACTGTCCAGTTTGTCAGAGAAGATCTTCAAGGAGTGATCCACCTTGTAACTTGGCACTGAAGAACCTGTGTGAGGCCTTCTTACTGCAGAGAGATCAGAGAGCTTCAGCAGGGTCGGAGCTCCTCTGCAGTCTGCATTCTGAGAAACTCAAGCTCTTCTGTCTGGACCATCAGCAGCCAGTGTGTGTCGTCTGTCGAGATTCAAAGAAACACACCAACCACAAGTTCAGACCCATCGACGAAGCTGCTCAGGATCACAGAGAAGAACTTCAGGAATCACTGAAGCCCTTACAGGAGAAACTGAAGGTCTTTAATAAAGTCAAAGGAAACTGTGATCAAACAGCAGAGCACATTAAGGTCCAGGCCCGACGCACAGAGAGGCAGATTAAGGAGGAGTTCAAGAAGCTTCACCAGTTTCTCCAAGAGGAAGAGGAGGCCAGGATTGCCGCTCTGAGGGAGGAAGAGGAGCAGAAGAGTCGGACGATGAAGGAGAAGAAGGAGGCTCTGAGCAGAGAGATAGCAGCCCTTTCAGACACAATCAGAGCCATAGAGAAGGAGCTGAGAGCTGAAGACGTCTCATTCCTGCACAACTACAAGGCTACAGTGGAAAGAGTCCAGCGCCCCCTGCTGGAGGATCCACAGCTGCTCTCAGGAGCTCTGATAGACGAGGCCAAACACCTGGGCAACCTGAGCTTCACCGTCTGGGACAAGATGAAGGAGGTGGTCTCCTACACTCCTGTGGTTCTGGACCCCAACACTGCACATCCAGAACTCTTCCTGTCTGAAGATCTGACCAGTGTGAGACTAGGAGAGGAGCGGGAACTTCCTGACAATCCAGAGAGATTTGACTACTACCCCGCTGTCCTGGGATCTGAGGGCTTCAACTCAGGGACTCACAGCTGGGATGTTGAGGTTGGAGACAGTACAGACTGGTTCCTGGGTGTGATAGAAGAGTCTGTCCGGAGGAAGGGAGAAAAACTATCTGGATTATGGGGAATAGGGTTCGATGAAGGTAAATACAAAGCATTCTCCCCATCTGGTCCAGACACTGATCTCCCAGTTCAGAAGAAGCTCCAGAGGATCAGAGTTCATCTGGACTGGAACAGAGGAAAGCTGACATTCTCTGATCCTGATACTAACACACACATACACACCTTCACACACACTTTCACTGACAGGCTGTTTCCATACATTTGCACCATAGAAACACTGAAGATTTTACCAGTGAAGGTCTCTGTAACAGTGGAACAGCACCGTTAGAAATAGATGACATCAATAACAACAACAACAACAAAATTATAACAACTAAAATGTATAAATAAATAAAGAAAGAAAAGTAAATGTCAAAGCAGTAAAAATTAGATTTAAGGCAAAAACACACCAGAAAGAAAAAAAAAACATAAACAATAAATCACAGCCAAAAGCGGTGAAATGCATCAATATTAATTTATACTAACAACATTCAAATGAATAAAATAATTTTGCTTTAGCTCAAAGTTTTTTGTTGTACATTTAAAAATTTTTAACAGAAAAATATGAGGTTGATTCATTGTCACTGATCTGATGTTTTAAATAAATCATTTTAATTATGAGAAATATAGTTTTCTTTTTCTCCCTAATTCTTTACTCAAGTTTAACTTTTGCTATATTTTCCCCAGAAGTTTAATTTGATATTCTTTCTAATAAATGGGGAAAAGGTGATGCGGAAACATGTTTTTATAAATTACAAGAAAGCTGTATTTATAATGACAGAAGTTATGTATTTTAAAGGTCAGATTAGTGATGCTGGATCAGATTTCTTGTGTATAAATGCTTTACTGTGACTTGTCATTTCGCTGTCAGTCATTTTATCAGGTTGGGTGTCATTTAATTCAAAAGGTGGACATATCAGCTGGTTTCAAATTGTGTGTAATGTTGCTGATTTAGGCTTTGAAGTTTTCTTTACTGTTGCTCTCATTGTTATGTGGCTTTGTGAAAGATCATCTGAAATTCTGAAAATCAAACTGATTCTGTATGTTAGCCCTGTCATGTTTGACCTGATTTTGTCTATTTTCAGTCACTTCTTTGGTAACTTTGCATGTAAAATCAATAAAGAATGAAGGTCAGAAGGAAACATGTTTGTATTTCCTGACTGTGATGTCAGCAGTGATGTCATCGTGTTCGGGTCTTTCTGTGTTTTCTGATTTGAAAAAGGGTGAATTCACTTGCATAGCAATGGTTGGAGTCGTCAATTTTAGGCAATTCTGAGCAACAAGTGGAGAATAGGAAGATGAAAAGAAAGGTGGCATTCTAATGTGCATTTTGCATCAGTTGAGGCTTGAACTCTAATTGGCAAGTGTCAGTTCATGTGAGGCTTCACAAACTGACTAAGCCAGTCACATGATAGCAGCCGCCTATGCATGGAAAGGCAGATTTCAAACCACTGATGAAAAAAATCAGTCATCAAGACAAAAATCTGAAAATACACATATTGCATGTAGACAGCATGGAGATGTTGTCAGTTTGTTTTTAACAATGATTGATTTGCTCCATAAGTGAAAAACTGATGTTTAAGTGTAAAGTGTACAAAGGTTTCTTCAGTATCGGGGCTCCATTGTGATGAAAGTTGCAAAGCTATAGCACATATGGTTGATTTATTATGAATTTTCAAAGTTTAGAAATTTAGAGACTGTAACGCCACCATCAGGACTATTGGCTTGTGTTTGCGGCTGAGGAAATCTGGCATGGGACTGGACCTTTGTGCAAAGTTTGGTGAATTTTGGCACATGGGGATGTTGCACAAGCTGAGGATTGAACTCACAATCTTCGACACCGAGGCCTGGCCTCTACATCACTGAACTAAAACTTCACATGTACCTTCACAAACTGACTGAGCCAATCACTGACATGCAGGACAGCAGGCAGCCATGCATGGAAAGGCAGATTTTAAACAGCTGTCAAAAATTCAGTTATTAAGACAAAAATCTGAAAATACACATATTGCATCTAGACAGCATGGAGATGTTGAACATTTGTTTTTAACAACGATTGATTTACTCCATAAGTGAAAAACTGATGTTTAAAAATGCCATTCTTGCATTGACTCCAATTGTTCACATGAGAGCAAAATTCAAAATGCTGTCAAAAATTGAGTGTTTGAGATACAGTTCTGAAATTTGCCACACATCATCTACGATGACTCCAACATTCTGTCAATTTTTTCATGAACATTGAAGATTTATTTACCAAGAATTTCCAAGTGTATGTTTACAGTACCGTTTACAGTCAAATATTTTGATGCACTGTAGGCTCAGTTTTTGATAAATCAAAAATCTGTGTGGATTGTTTGTGTAGGACAGTCTGAAGATGCTCTGTGGCAAGTTTGGTGACATTTGAGCAAAAATTGTGGGAGGAGATAGGTTTAATAAGTTTTACAGTTTTTGAAAAAAAAAATAGGGTGATGGAATTAATAATAATAAAACTTTAATAATAAAACTTTATTTGTATAGCACCTTTCATACAAGAATTGCAGCTCAAAGTGCTTCACAATAAAAAGAAGAACATTTGAAAACACATTAAATAAAACATTAAAAAGAATAAAACACAGCACAGGGTGGAATTAAAAAGAAAAGGATAAAATTTGAAATAAAACAAAAGATGCAAATAAAACAATAAAAGACAACAGAGTGGAATAAAATAGGAGCTAGTTAAAGGCTAGAGTGAAAAGGTGGGTCTTTAATCTTCTTTTAAAGATGTCTAGTGAACTGGCTTCCCTGATGTCTAAAGGTAGTGTGTTCCAAAGCTTAGGGGCGTAAGTAATAAAGGCGGCATCCCCAACTTTCTTTCGACTGTTGTAGGGAACCAGTAAGCCAGCAGCAGACGACCACAGTGCTCTTTGAGGTGCATAGCCAATAAGGGAGTTGGCAATGTAGCTCGGTCCTAGCCCATGAAGGGCTTTGTATACAAGTAGGAGAACCTTAAAATCAACTCTAAATGTTACAGGGAGCCAGTGTAGGGCAGCTAAGACCGGACTAATATGCTCTCTCTTCCTGGTTCTGGTTAATAAGCGAGCAGCAGAGTTTTGGATGAGCTGAAGTCTGTCAGTGGTTTTCTTTGGGAGGCTGGTAAAAAGTACGTTGCAGTAGTCAAGTCTGCTTGAGATAAAAGCAAGTATTAGTTTTTCAGCATCTTTTTGATTTATAAATGGTCGCACTTTAGCGATGTTTCTAAGGTGGAAGAATGATGTCTTTGTCACCTTATTAATGTGAGACTTGAAACTAAGATCTGGATCCAATACAATGCCAAGACTTGTAACCTCAGATTTAATCCTGGGAGCCAGTTTCCCCAAGTTAATGGACAGCATCTCTCTTTTTGTTTTGGGGCCAACTAACAGGATCTCTGTTTTTTCTTCATTTAACTTTAAGAAGTTATCGCTCATCCATTTGTTCACTGCCATGAGACAGGTAGTGATGGAATTTATCGCTGTAGCATCATTTGGTTCAGCAGAAATATACAGTTGTGTGTCGTCTGCATAACTATGAAAACATACATTGTGCTTTCTGATGATGTCACCGAGTGGCAGCATGTATAGTGAGAAAAGTAATGGACCAAGGCAGCTCCCTTGTGGAACTCCATAGCAGTTGTCCTGTTCCCCAGACACATGATCTCCCAGTCTGACGTAAAACTTTCTCCCTTTGATGTAAGCTTTAAACCAGTGTAACACACAGTCAGAAAGACCAACCAATTTTTCACGGCCATTGATTAAGATGTCATGGTCAATCGTATCAAACGCAGCGCAAAGGTCTAAGAGGATAAAAATTGAGACCTTATTTTCATCATAGTTCAGTCTGAGGTTGCTGACGATTTTAGCAAGCGCCGTTTCAGTGCTATAATGTTTTCTAAAGCCTGATTGAAATTCCTCCAGGATGTTATTTTCTTTAAGAAAGGCATTTATTTGCACTGCAACTATTTTTTCAAGTATCTTACTAATGAATGGTATGTTTGATATTGGCCTATAGCTGCTTAGTGTATTACTATCTAGGTTGGGTTTCTTTAGTAAAGGTTTTACAACAGCTGTTTTGAACTCATCTGGGAAGATGCCAATAATTTGCAATAGGTATAAATGTACAAAAGTTTCTTCAGTGTTGGGGCTACATTTTGGTGAAAGTTGCAAAGCTGTAGCACATATGGTTGATTTATTATAAATTTTCAAAGTTTTCAAATTTATAGGCTTGCTATAGCGCCACCATCAGGACTACTGGCTTGTGTTTGCAGGTGAGGTAATCTGACATGGGACTGGACCTTTGTGCAAAATTTGGTGAGTTTTCGTGCATGGGAAGTAGAACTTCCTTGGAGGAAAGAAAGAAGAAGGAGGACACACAGGAATACAAGAGGGACCTGGCAGCGAATGATCAAAGACAACCTGAACAGGGGAAACACACGAGGGGAGGGGCAAGTGACCTGAAATGAGAGGAGAGTTGAATTTCAAAATAAAACAGGAAGTCACGAGACAACACACAATAAAACACGACATAATTTTCTAGACATCACACCACACACCTTATTCCACGTGTGTGTGTGTGTGTGTGTTATATGTTTCTTAGACACATGGAATACCACAAGGTAAAAAAAAATCATTTTCAAAACATATGCCAGAAATAACAGCATCACCTTATGTTCATCATTCCGTATATCAACATCTCTCTGATGATCTAACAATATCTTTGATATTTCTATTTGGATTCAAACTCTTCGGAACCAAATCACACACAAGTTCACAAGTTCAGAAACAGCAATGTGGAACGAGACGTTGCTCTGATCTGTTGCAGTAAACTGCTGACACAAGCTCCGCCCCTCAGCTGACTCACCCGAGAGAAACCAGGAAACAGGCTGTCATTCTTCCTCTGCTCAGTGACAAGACACACACACACACACACACGGAGAGACGGACAATAAGATTCACTTTTAGACTTAATCCATGACGTCCACTGAGGGAGGAACTACAGGAGGAATACTGGGAATACTTTAACTCCAACCTGCTGCTGACTCCTCACTGAATCAAAGTTTTAGAAAAGCCACAACTCAAAGAGACTCGAACGTGAAAGGAACTTTCAGGGACCTTTCCAGAGCGGGGAGTGTTACCACGACTGACTGACTGACTTCCTGTTTGAACTGACTGCCTGGTGAGTTTTTCTCTGCACTCAGAGACAAAATGGCTTCCACATCAGAGGAGGATCTCTGCTGTCCTGTCTGCCATGACATCTTCAAGGATCCTGTAGTCCTGTCATGTAGCCACAGCTTCTGTAAAGCCTGTCTGCAGAGCTGGTGGACAGAGAAACCAACAAAAGACTGTCCAGTTTGTAAGAGAAGATCTTCAAAGACTGATCCACCTCGTAACTTGGTGTTGAAGAACGTGTGTGAGGCCTTCTTACTGCAGAGAGATCAGAGAGCTTCAGCAGGGTCAGAGCTCCTCTGCAGTCTACACTCTGAGAAACTCAGGCTCTTCTGTCTGGACCATCAGCAGCCAGTGTGTGTCGTCTGTCGAGATTCAAAGAAACACACCAACCACAAGTTCAGACCCATCGATGAAGCTGCTCAGGATCACAGAGAAGAACTTCAGAAATCACTGAAGCCCTTACAGGAGAAACTGGAGCTCTTTAATGAAGTCAAAGGAAACTGTGATCAAACAGCAGAGCACATTAAGGTCCAGGCCCGACGCACAGAGAGGCAGATTAAGAAGGAGTTTAAGAAGCTTCACCAGTTTCTCCAAGAGGAAGAGGAGGCCAGGATCGCCGCTCTGAGGAAGGAAGAGAAGCAGAAGAGTCGGATGATGAAGGAGAAGACGGAGGCTCTGAGCAGAGAGATAGCAGCCCTTTCAGACACAATCAGAGCCACAGAGAAGGAGCTGAGAGCTGAAGACGTCTCATTCCTGCACAACTACAAGGCTACAGTGGAAAGAGTCCAGCGCCCCCTGCTGGAGGATCCACAGCTGCTCTCAGGAGCTCTGATAGACGAGGCCAAACACCTGGGCAACCTGAGGTTCACCGTCTGGGACAAGATGAAGGAGGTGGTCTCCTACACTCCTGTGGTTCTGGACCCCAACACTGCACACCCAGACCTCTTCCTGTCTGAAGATCTGACCAGTGTGAGGGAAGGAGAGAGACAGAAACTTCCTGACAATCCAGAGAGATTTGACTGTTACTACGCTGTGCTGGGATCTGAGGGCTTCAACTCAGGGACTCACAGCTGGGATGTTGAGGTTGGAGGCAGTACAGAATGGGAACTGGGTGTGATAGAAGAGTCTGGCCAGAGGAAGGGCAGCATACAATCTGGATTATGGGTAATATGGTTCTATAAAGGTAAATACAAAGCAGGCTCCCCATCTGGTCCAGACACTGTTCTCCGAGTGAAGAAGAAGAAGCTCCAGAGGATCCGAGTTCATCTGGACTGGAACAGAGGACAGCTGACATTCACTGATCCTGATACTAACACACACATACACACCTTCACACACACTTTCACTTCCAGGCTGTTTCCATTCATTAGCACCACAGAAACACTGAAGATTTTACCAGTGAAGGTCTCTGTAACAGTGGAACAGCACTGTTAGAAATAGATGACATCAATAACAACAAAAACAAAATTATAACATCAACAAATGTAGAAAGAAAGAAAGAATTATAGCTGCTGTGCAGCGATGGGTCGGGTCCGGGCAGTTTTAAGCAATTCTAAGCAACAAGCAGAAGAATATGAACTTAAACTGAACTGATTGACACACCTGGTAAGAAAAGGGCAGGTCAAAGGCCTGGAGGGGACAGATGATTGGCCAAGACACAACAAAGACATGCAACACGGGGGCGGGGCTAATGAAAAAATGCAGGGCAGGTGTGAGGACAAACAAGCTGACAAGACTATGGAGGAACAATAGGGACAAAATGAACACAGCAGACTAAAACATAATAAACATTATAGCTGCTGTGCAACAATGGTCAGGGCCAGGCAACTTTAGGCAATTCTGAGCAACAAGTAGAGAATAGGAAGACGAAAAGAAAGGTGACATTCTTATGTGCATTTTGTATCAGCTGAGGCTTGAACTCACAGTTTCTGGCATAAAGGACAACACTCTATCGCACTGAGCTAATTGGCAAGTGTCATTTCATGTGAGGCTTCACAAATTGACTAAGACAGTCACATGACAGCAGCCGCCTATGCATAGAAAGGCAGAGTTCAAACCACTGTAATATAAATAAATAAGTCATCAAGACAAAAATCTGACAATGATGATCTGGCATGGGACTGGACCTTTGTGCAACGTTTGGTGAGTTTTGGCACATGGGAATGTTGTACAAGCTGAGGATTGAACTCACAGTCTTGGACACCGAGGCCTGGCCTCTACCTCACTGAGCTAAAACTTCAAATGTACCTTCACAAACTGACTGAGCCAATCACTGACCTGCAGGACAGCAGGCAGCCATGCATGGAAAGGCAGATTTTAAACAGCTGTCAAAAATTCAGTTATTAAGACAAAAATCTGAAAATACACATATTGCATCTAGACAGCATGGGGATGTTGAACATTTGTTTTTAACAACAATTGATTTACTCCATAAGTGAAAAACTGATGTTTAAAAATGCCATTCTTGCATTGACTACAATTGTTCACATGAGCAAAATTCAAAATTCTGTCAAAAATTGAGTGTTTGAGATACAGTTCTGAAATTTGCCACACATCATCTACGATGACTCCAACATTCTGTCAATTTTTTTCATGAATATTGAAGATTTATTTACCAAGAATTTGCAAGTGTATTTTTACAGTACCGTTTACAGTCAAACATTTTGATGCACTGTAGGCTCAACTTTTGATAAATCAAAAATCTGTGTGGATTGTTTGTGTAGGACAGTCTGAAGATGCTCTGTGGCAAGTTTGGTGACATTTGAGCAAAAATTGTGGGAGGAGATAGGTTTAATAGGTTTTACAGTTTTTGAAAAAAATAGAGTGATGGATTTCATAATTTGCAATAGGTTTAGTGTACAAAAGTTTCTTCAGTGTTGGGGCTGCATTTTGGTGAAAGTTGCAAAGCTGTAGCATATATGGTTGATTTGTTATGAATTTTCAAATTTTTGAAATTTAGAGACTTGCTGTAGCGCCACCATCAGGACTATTGGCTTCTGTTTGCATCTGAGGAAATCTGACATGGGACTGGACCTTTGTGCAAAATTTGGTGATTTTTAACACATGGGAAGTAGGACTTCCTCAGAAGATGAAAGAAGAAGAAGAAGCAAAAGAAGAGGAAGAACACGCAGGAATACAAGAGGGACCTGGCAGGTAATGATCAAAGACAACCTGAACAGGGGAAACACATGAGGGGAAGGGCAAGTGACCATAAATGAGAATAGAGTTAAATTTCAAAATAAAACAGGAAGTCATGAGACAACACACAACAAAACATGACATAGTTTTCTAGACATAACTATGGAGGACTAAAAGGGACAGAATGAAATAAATAAATACATCTTTAAATAAATACTTAAAAGTGTCATTAATTAATTAAAATGGGAATTAAATAAATAAATGTGTCATTAAATAAATAAATATGTCATTAAATAAATAAATGTGTCATTAAATAAATAAATGTGTCATTAAATGTGTCATTAATTCATTAAAATACCAGTTCATTTAATGTAAAAACATATATATAATTATTTCATTATTTATTTAATTATTTCATGGACCGGTGTTGCAGTGCTTCATGAATTAATTTTATCTGTCAAACTCACCCATCAAAGTTAGTGGGCGGGACTAACGTGAATCTAGCCCAATCGATTGCTTAGGTCTGAAGCCTGGAAGTCTGCCGGAGCCGGAGGAGTTTTGCTGAGAGCCTCTCCAGTTAAAGTTACTGCTTCTCTGAGTAGTTCTGGGCAACTTCTCGACATTTTGTGGCTGCACCTATCTAGCACGCATCGCGCACCGCAGTAACATTTGCTCCTGCAAATCCCCCATTTGCTTGAACCGAGTAAAGGTTGCGCCACCAAGTGTGTCAGAATATCAAATCAAATCAAATCAAATCAAATCAAATCAAATCAAATCAAGCTTTATTGTCATTAAGCTACACATACAGCAGTAGTGCACACAAAATGAGATAGAGTTTTTCACTTGGGATCCCCGAGTGATGGTAAAGTCAGCAGTTTAAAAGTCTAACAGCTTTCTGGAGGAAGCTGTTGCTCATTCTAGCGGTTTTGCTTTTCACCGTTTGCCTGATGGAAGCAGCTCAAAGTATTTGTGGAGCGGGTGAGAAGGGTCTCTGACGGTGTTCAGTGCTCTACTCCTGCAGGGATGGGATGTTTCCATGGAGCCATGTCTCCGCAAAAGCAAGCACACAGCAGTCTCTCTCCTGCGGGTGTCTTAGCAAGCGTAGCTCGTCCAGCTTGTTGTCGAGGGAGCGAACATTAGAGAGCAAGAGCCACGGTCCTGCTGGTCTGGAGGGGTTAGCCTATAGCCTTTAGCCTTTAGCCTTTAGCCTCTAGCCTCTAGCCTGTAGCCTAGCGTGGATCCCGGCTCTCTTCCCCCTCATTTGTTTACGTTTGCACCGCTTGCGCTCCCTCCTCTCCCTGGTGACGGCCGGTGTAGACGCAGGTAAAATCCCGTGCTGCCGTAGTGTGTCCACATCAAAGCAGAGTGCCTCAGTTCTTGCAGCGTGCTTTACCTGATGTTTAGTAAAGTCTCTCGGCTGTAGGTTATGCAACCTGAGCGTCTGGGTTAAGCAAAACAGTTAAAAACTTTCACTCTAGAATATGTTTACTTGCTCTGCATCAATCGATTATCTGAAGTCGATCTGTCTTGGCTTGCTGTGCCGGGTAACCAATCAGGTGTTAGGATCCGCCCACTGACTTTGATGGGTGAGTTTGACAGATAAAATTAATTCATGAAGCACTGCAACACCGGTCCATGAAATAATTAAATAAATAATGAAATAATTATATATATGTTTTTACATTAAATGAACTGGTATTTTAATGAATTAATGACACATTTAATGACACATTTATTTATTTAATGACACATTTATTTATTTAATGACATATTTATTTATTTAATGACACATTTATTTATTTAATTCCCATTTTAATTAATTAATGACACTTTTAAGTATTTATTTAAAGATGTATTTATTTATTTCATTCTGTCCCTTTTAGTCCTCCATACATAACACCACACACCTTATTCCTCATAAAGCATAGCAGTAAACTATAAAATATGAATCTGTTATCACATTAAAAACTCTGGAAATATAACTGTGATTGTCAAAACCAAATTCATGTGTTTTTCTTTGTGTGTGTGTGTGTGTGTGTGTGTGTGTGTGTTATATGTTTCATAGACACAAGGAATACCACAACTACCGCAGGTGAAAAAAAAAAAATCATTTTCAAAACATATGCCAGAAATAACAGCATCACCTTGTGTTCATCATTCATTATATCAACATCTCTCTGATGATGTAAAAATATCTTTGATATTTCTATTTGGATTCAAACTCTTCAGAACCAAATCACACACAAGTTCACATGTGCAGAAACAGCAATGTGGAACGAGACGTTGCTCTGATCTGTTGCAGTAAACTGCTGACACAAGCTCCGCCCCTCAGCTGACTCACCCGAGACAAACCAGGAAACAGGCTGTCATTCCTCCACTGCTCAGTGACAAGACACACACACACACACACACAGAGACGGACGATACGATTCATTTTGGAATTAACCCACGACTTCCACTGAGGGAGGAACTACAGGAGGAATACTGGGAATACTGGAAATACTGTAACTCCAACCTGCTGCTGACTCCTCACTGAATCAAAGTTTTAGAAAAGCCACGACTCAAAGAGACTCTAAAGTGAAAGTAACTTTCAGGGACCTTTCCAGAGCGGGTAGTGTTACCACGCCTGACTGACTGACTTCCTGTTTGAACCGACTGCCTGGTGAGTTTTTCTCTTCACTCAGAGACAAAATGGCTTCTACATCAGAGGAGGATCTCTGCTGTCCTGTCTGCCATGACATCTTTAAAGATCCTGTGGTCCTGTCATGTAGCCACAGCTTCTGTAAAGCCTGTCTGCAGAGCTGGTGGACAGAGAAACCAATAAAAGACTGTCCAGTTTGTAAGAGAAGATCTTCAAAGAGTGATCCACCTGTTAGCTTGGTGCTGAAGAACGTGTGTGAGGCCTTCTTACTGCAGAGAGATCAGAGAGCTTCAGCAGGGTCAGAGCTCCTCTGCAGTCTGCATTCTGAGAAACTCAAGCTCTTCTGTCTGGACCATCAGCAGCCAGTGTGTGTCGTCTGTCGAGATTCAAAGAAACACACCAACCACAAGTTCAGACCCATCGATGAAGCTGCTCAGGATCACAGAGAAGAACTTCAGAAATCACTGAAGACCTTACAGGAGAAACTGGAGCTCTTTAATCAAGTCAAAGGAAACTGTGATCAAACAGCAGAGCACATTAAGGTCCAGGCCCGACGCACAGAGAGGCAGATTAAGGAGGAGTTTAAGAAGCTTCACCAGTTTCTCCAAGAGGAAGAGGAGGCCAGGATCACCGCTCTGAGGAAGGAAGAGGAGCAGAAGAGTCGGACGATGAAGGAGAAGACGGAGGCTCTGAGCAGAGAGATAGCAGCCCTTTCAGACACAATCAGAGCCATAGAGAAGGAGCTGAGAGCTGAAGACGTCTCATTCCTGCACAACTACAAGGCTACAGTGGAGAGAGTCCAGCGCCCCCTGCTGGAGGATCCACAGCTGCTCTCAGGAGCTCTGATAGACGAGGCCAAACACCTGGGCAACCTGAGCTTCACCGTCTGGGACAAGATGAAGGAGGTGGTCTCCTACACTCCTGTGGTTCTGGACCCCAACACTGCCCATCCAGTCCTCTTCCTGTCTGAAGATCTGACCAGTGTGACAGGGGGACAGAGACAGAAACTTCCTGACAATCCAGAGAGATTTGACTACTACAGCGCTGTCCTGGGATCTGAGGGCCTCAACTCAGGGACTCACAGCTGGGATGTTGAGGTTGGAGACAGTACACACTGGGTCCTGGGTGTGATAGCAGAGTCAGGCCAGAGGAAGGGAGAAGAACTATCTGGATTATGGGGAATAGGGTTCAATGGAGGTAAATACTCAGCGTGCTCCCTACCAGGTCCATTCACTGATCTCCGAGTGAAGAAGAAGTTCCAGAGGATCAGAGTTCATCTGGACTGGAACAGAGGAAAGCTGACATTCTCTGATCCTGATACTAACACACACATACACACCTTCACACACACTTTCACTGAGAGGCTGTTTCCATACATTGGCACCATAGAAACACTGAAGATTTTACCAGTGAAGGTCTCTGTAACAGTGGAACAGCACCGCTAGAAATAAATGACATCTACAGCAACAACAACAACAAAATTATAACAACTAAAATGTATAAAGGAAGAAAGAAAGGAAGAAAAATAAATGTCAAAGCAGTAAAAATTCGATTAAAGGAAAAAACACATTAGAAAGAAAAAAAAATCCATAAACAATAAATCATAGCCAAAAGCAGCGAAATGCATCAATATTAATTTATACTAACAACATTCAAATGAATAAAATAATTTTGCTTCAGCTCAAAGATTTTTTTGTACATTTGAAATTTTTTAACAGAAAAATATGAGGTTGATTCACTGTCACTGATCTGACGTTTAAATAAATCATTTTAATTACGAGAAATATAGTTTTCTCTTTCCCCCTAATTCTTTACTCAAATTTAACTTTTGCTATATTTTTCCCAGCAGTTTCATTTGATTTTCTTTCTAATAAATGGGGAAAAGCTGATTTGGAAACATGTTTTTTAAAATGACAAGAAAGCTGTATTTATAATGATAGAAGTTATGTATTTAAAAGGTCAGATTAGTGATGCTGGATCAGATTTCTTGTGGAGAAATGCTTTACTGTGACTCCTCATTTTGCTGTCAATCATTTTATCAGGTTGGGTGTCATTTAATTCAAAAGGTGGACATAACAGTTGGTTTCAAATTGTGTGTAATGTTGCTGATTTAGGCTTTGAAGCTTTCTTTACTGTTGCTCTCTTTGTTATGTGGCTTTGTGAAAGATCATCTGTTCAATTCTGAAAATGAAACTGATTCTGTATGTTAGCACTGTCATGTTTGACCAGATTTTGTCTATTTTCAGTCACTTTTTTATTAACTTTCCATGTAAAATCAATAAAGAATGATGTCATCATGTTCAGGTCCTTCTGTGTTTTATGATTGTGATTGTGTGGGAGGACACGGAAAAAAGTTGGTTGACATTTTTCCTAGATGTAACACCACACACCTTATTCCACATAAAGCATAGCAGTAAACTATAAAATATGAATCTGTGATTGCAGTAAAAAGTCTGGAAAAATATCTGTGATTGTCAAAACCAAATTCATGTGTTTTTTCTTTGTGTGCGTGTGTGTGTGTGTGTGTGTGTGTGTGTGTATGTGTGTGTGTGTGTGTGTGTTATATGTTTCATAGACACATGGAACACCACAACTACCACAGGATGTCAATTACAATTTTAAAAACATATGCCAGAAATAACAGCATCACCTTGTGTTCATCCTTCAGTATCAACATTTCTCTGATGATCTCACAATTTCTTTGATATTTCTATTTGGAGTCAAACTCTTCAGAACCAAATCACACACAAGTTCACACGTTCAGAAACAGCAATGTGGAACGAGGCTTTGCTCTGATCTGCAGCAGTAAACTGCTGACACAAGCTCCGCCCCTCACCTGACTCACCTGAGACAAACCAGGAAACAGGCTCTCATTCTTACACACACACACACACACACACACACACACACACACACACACACATACACGGAGAGATGGATGATAAGATTCATATTTGGACTTCAGTCTTCAGTCATCAAGACAAAAATCTGAAAATACACATATTGCATGTAGACAGCATGGAGATGTTGGTCATTTGACTGATTTGCTCCATAAGTGAAAAACTGATGTTTAAGTGTAAAGTGTACAAAGGTATCTTCAGGAATTAGTTCAGTATTTTCCAATAGTTTTACTTTTCCATTATTTTTTTTTATTTTTTTTTTTTCTGGTCACCATCATCCTTGTGACCAGTGCCTCAGGTTGCGAAGACACACACGTTACATTAAATATGTTTTTAGCAGTATAACAACAAACGCCGCTCAAAAAAAATAAAAATAAAAATAAATAAATATATATATATATATATATATATACACACACACACACACACACACACACACACACACACACACACATATATATATACATATATATATATATGTATATATATATATATTACATGTTACTTGGCATGTTCCCATGTTTCGGCATATTCCACTCTCTTATGTAATGCAACACTCAACCTGCGGGGGCAGCAGTATGCGTATAGGTGTCTGGTCTGCAGGAAATACAGAAGAAGAAGAAGCCATCACTATTTCTGTGTTTTCTCCTGTCAATATCCTCCATGATACTGAAGTGTTTGATCAGCTGAAGGCAGACTGCAGTCTCCTGGCTCTTGCTGCTGTTCGGCATGTCGTTCCCCCCGCTTGCAGTAACCATAGCAACAAAGATGCCCCAGGATTCATTGTGAATCAAGCGTGCGCAGACGTGACTGAATATTCCGGTTCTGGGCATTTTCCGATCAAGGTGTTTACATGGCACAATATTCCGGTTGGAACAGGCACATGCCAGGGCTCTGATTCAGAATTCTCTCCAACCGGAATATGACCTTAATCCGGTTCGGTGCGTGTTTACATGATTCGTGCACAACTGGAATATTGAGGATATTCCAAATAATACAGGAACATGGTGTGCATGTAAATGTGCTCAATGTCATTTTTTTCTTATTGTCCCTGAAATATTGTGTCTATTCTAGTCTATTCTAACATGCCTAATTTCCGTTTATGTAATTCTGTATAAAGTCCCACTAAACTCAGGTGGTTCTTATTGGGACAAAATCTGAGAAGTGCAGTCTGTGTTATGACGTCTTCTCTGTTTGGGACTCTTTCACATTAAAATGTCTGGGAGGTGAAGATGATGGCGTTTGCAGACAGGCCTTTACAAAAAAAAAATTGCAATGAAAACGTAATAAAAAAAATTTACGTGTAAAGCCTCTGTAAACACAATTAAAGTACACAGACTAAAACACACACACACACACACACACACACACACACACACAATAACATCTCCACAGTGTGTACCACAGGGACAACATTAGCTGATTAGCTCAGACAGCGAGTCAATAGCCTGGTAGGCTGCAATAAAAAAAAAAAAAAAAAAAAGTCCCTCATCAGTGCAAAATAAATGTTCTCCAAAAAGCAAAAGGCACTGGATCATTTCATATGCAAATTAATCCAACTAATTGCAGTGGGGATAAATGGAAACTTCAGGGTTTTTTATTTTTTTGTTTTGTTTTGTTTTTTGTTTTTCAGCTTAACTGGCCTCTCAGGGAGGAGCGAGGGAACCGCTCTCCTCGCTGCATGCCTCTCAGAGATCTGGAGAAAATATGAAACTCAATCAAATTATGTCACACAACAACAAAAATGAAGAAATACGTGAGAGAAATTCCTCAGGACAGGATGTTAAAGGGGGCAATAAATACAATTTTGAGCGCCCAGTGGCACCAACTTCACATGATCCACCAGTTTGTTTGATTTCTGTTTTGACATTTGACATATTTGACAGTTGACTCTTGCCGCTCTGTGTTTTGTTTGAAACATCTGGGAAGGGGAACATGCATCACCGAGAGCTTGAGAGACGCTGCCACACAGCACAGGAGAGTTTAATCTGCCGTCACCCAGACACGGTGACAGGGAAAGTGAGGATGAATCATCTGCTCTCCTCTGTGGCCCGAGTCAATTACCGTCACTGAAAGGAGACTGACCGCGCCGCTCTCGTCGGAGAAAAGCAACAAGTCGCTCTCGGCTGAGGACACAATAATCTGACAGCGCCGGGGATCACGGAAAATATACAAGAGCCACAGGTGAGGTACTGCTCATGACTGACTTTTTTTTTTTTTTTTTTTTTTTTTTTTTTTTTCCCAAAGCGCTGAGTTCCTCGGCCATTTTCAGGTGAAAGTGCGGCTCCTGAAGCTGGACGAGGACACGACGTATCAGCTGGAAGGTGATAGGTTTGTGCATAAAAACTAACAATTCAACCACAAGAACTGGATTCGGAGTGGAGCAGACTTTCAGATCGCATGTTGATTTCCCAAAAACACGGCATGAATCATTGCGACTGCAAAGACGTGTGGCCGTTGCACCGAGCTAACCTCCACATTCCAGCTGATGTGAAATACCAATGTTTATTTATTTTCAGAAAGTAGAAAGTGCTCTGCTCTATGCACGCCGCCTTGTGACGGGAACATCTAACCACAAACACCATTTTACTCTGAACCGGCCAAACGGACCCACAGTCCTTCTGCTGCACTCAAGTTCTGTGAATTCAACAACAGCTGTTCAAATGTGCTCTGTGGTGGGACAAGAAGCCCCCAGACATTACAATTTGATGACCCTGAACACACACACACACCTTCCCTACACACTAGGTATGTACCCGAACCCGAATACGATATTCGGAAGTACAGAAATAATGCTTTGATCCCGAATCATTTTTCTGTCCCAAGTTTCTCCTCATGATTCGGGAGCTTTTTTCTAAAAAAAAAAAAAAATAAATAAAATAAACGTTTGGATGCGTGTTTTGAGCCAATTACAAGAGATTAAATGAAAACGTGACAAAAAACATGTTGGTGCGTGTTTTGAGCCGATCACATCCCTCTGAGACGCTGCCACAATGAATCATTTCACCAGCAGAATTTGATCCATTCAGTCCGATCAAGTTTGGAAAGTCTAGAAGAGCCGCATGATTAAATGATTTTATTCCCGTTCTAGTTAGCCGAGAGCTAAACCCGAAGTTAGCCGGCGAGCTCATCGGAAGTCTCTAGTGTGCCCACTTCCGGTTTCTTCCCGAATCCTAAGTTTTTTTTTAAAAGCCTGAATCCGAACCTGAATACAAATAGTGCAATGGCTGTACACTCTCCACAGCTCTCACCTTACCCATACACACAATTTGAATGCTCGTTTTTTTCATCGGCACTTTTGGCCGTGACAAGTCGAACCGTACATTTTCATCACCAACACTGAAACATCGACACTCGTGAAAGTTGCACTCAAATCTCTTGGTTACTCTAATATTGTTCATGTGAAGCAGCCATTTCCAGTTGGTCTTGTTGATTTTTTTTGAAAACCAAATGCTCCGTCTCATTGGCTGAGAGGGGAGGAAAAGCAAGTCAAGGCACCCGCAGGGCTTCGCCGTTATTTAAAGACACAGCTTGGAGCGGGCAGCCCTGTTGTCATGGGAAAGGAAATCCCATCCAGAGACCGACTTTCCATAAACCTTCAACAGGAACTGGAACGTCGTTTGATTAAAACACAGGAAACACTCTACAGGAACTGGAACAGCATGCTATACACATTTTACTGGAACTGAAACAACAAAACAACTTTCTGTACCAATCAGAACAACCTAAAAATGTCCCTGATCAGCTGCAGTGATCACTAGAGGTTATTGACATTAAAATGTCCCTTACATGGCAGAAATACACTGATTAGGAAAAAAAATAAGCGCTCATTGAGAACGTTCAGAAAATCCTTTTGAGTGTGCTACTGTTGAACTCAGACACACACACACACAAGCACCCATGCACACACACACACACACACACACACACACACGTTCACTGTTGCTGTCTAATCTGCATAAGTCAAAGTATTCCCAAGTATCCTCTTGCTCACATTCCTTTTACTTTTTGTTGCTGGTGTGTGTGTGTGTGTGTGCGTGCTTGTGTGTGTGTGTGTGTGTGTGTGTGTGCGTGTGTGTGTGTGCGTGTGTGTGTGTGTGTGTGCATGTGTGTGTATGGGGGTGATTTGCTTTATAAGCTGCTGGATGAGAAAGGAAACGTCCCTCTGGGGGTCAGTAAAACAGATCGCATCTCATCACCAGCACATGAGCACGAGAGGCACACACACACACACACACACACAGAGAGAGAGAGAGAGAGAGAGAGAGAGAGAGAGAGAGAGAGAGAGAGAAGGCCATGGCTTCTTAGTTTAAACTCATAACACATATGATCAGATCTGCACAAGGAGGCTAGGGGGTTTTTACCAGCCGGTGTTAATACCAATGTTTTTACACTGAAGCTGAAAACTGAAAATAAACAGCTTGAAATCCTTTTAGCTGTAAATTCTTTTAAAACCTGTAAAGAAAATGCAGTTTCAGTGCAGGTTTGTTCTTATGTGGATGTGATCTGGGGAGGCACATGGATAACAGCGGCGGTGTTGGTCGATTTCCAAAATTTGATTTAACTCCATGCGTCAGTCTCCTCCAACACCAGCAGATACCCTCTGCAGCTCTGCAGGCTGTGTGGATGTCTCTGCAGCCTCCACAGGCTCCCTCAGTGGGGGGAAAAAAAAGAAGTCCATGTGGAAATCCGTATTCTCAATTTTGCAAAGTGTGCATACGGTTTAATAATTCATGCCCTGAAAGTAACTTCTCCTCCAGGAGAGAGACATTGTTACACAAGCTGCATCAAGGCAGCCACAGGCAGCAAGATTAAAAGCAAAACAGAGCTATTTCGCCTTCAAATACAAAGTGCAAAAGTTGCCACTTAAAAAGAAAAATAATAATAATAAAAAATAGATACTGGTTCCATAAGAGATTGCAAGGCTGTGTGTGTGCAGCTTTTAAAACAGGTTGTTAATCTGTTGCCAGATAAGAAGTGCAAATTGTTAAAACGTGGGAATGAGTTGCAAAACTGAAGACTTGAGAGTAATATCTTCCACAGTGACTTAATTTTCCACCAACTAGACCCCGTGAGACTCCTTCATATCCCTATTACCCGCGTTATCAATTAGAGAAAACCATTATGCAAAAATCAAGACGCTCGCAGAGGGCCAAGAAGTGCAGTCACACAGAGATCCAACGAGAGCTTCACACACAGCAGCACGTGGATGCACGAGACGTGTTTTTCCCAGAAGCAGAACCAGCCGGTGGAGAACAACCACCTGCACGTTCAGGAGTGTCCAAACACATAGATCCACAAGGGCCTGTTGCAATTTTACAAAAACAAAAACATACGCACACAACCCCTGAAAACGGATCTATAATCCCCACCGTGGAAAGGTTACGCAGATCTCCAAGGCCTCCGCGCCCCGTTTTACACACAGCCCTGTCAGCAAATACGGGTCTGTTTTCCTTTACCATCACGCTCCTTTAACGTCACAGATGATGAAAAAAAAAAAAAAAAAAAAATCATTCATATTTCATGCCCTGAGTCGCAGAAGACAAACTCACCGAGTTCTTCAAGCGCTTCAAGGGCTTTCTGTTTGCCAATATTAACATATCCTATAACATCACATGGACAAAAAAATAAAATAAAATAAAATAAAAATCTAAAAATCAAATTGAATTTAAATAAAATAACAAAATAAAATAAACCAAAAAATTATAAAATTAAATTGAAATAAAAAAGTGAATAAAGTAAAATAAATAACACAAAATAAAATAAAATAAAATAACACAAAATAAAATAATTTGTTATTTATATAGTACCGTTCATATTGGGGGTGCAGCTCAGAGTGCTTTGCAATAAAGTGAAAAACCAAGAGAATAAAATAAACTTAATTTAAAACAAGTGCAATCACTGCACAGTCAAACCAACTCAACCAACCAATCAGCTGAGCCCGCTGAGCGCTGCTCGCTGATCCGCCGGGCCTCTGGGCCCATCAGTGTGTGCACAATGGACCTTTTATTTACCATCTCCTGTCCATCAAAGCAAATCCAACATGCAGCAGACATACCATCAAATACACACAAGGCCTCTGATTTTTATTCCCTCGGCTCATACGATATGAAAGAGGAGAAAAAAAATAAATAAAACGACATACAGTAGCAGAGCCTTTATGCAGCTGTAAATCCACCAGGACCGTGCACACACTATGTAAAACGCCTATAGTGGCATCAAATACACAAAAGGCCTCTTGATTTTTTATTTCCTTGCACCGCAGCATCACACCGAGAGATAAAATAATAAAAAAATATAACACTGTGTCTCCATGCAGCAGGTCCACAGCCCCAGAGCAGCATCACACACACACACACACACACACACACACATCTAGAAATAGCAACAGCACACAGCAGAGGCAGCGGCACACACTCAACAAAACCTTTTTCAGCGCTGCCGTTAATGAGTTCGTCATCACAAAGCCACGCCGCGCTGCCGAGCTTTCCTCAAACCCGCAGAACTTTCATTTACATTCTAGCAGAGATCCTGAGGTTTCCAAAAAACCCCAACGTGAGCTGCTGAATTCCAGAGGAATGTGTCTAAAAATGATGCACAAGACACGTAGATCTGTTCTTTTTGTTGTGATGCTGCGGCCATAACACAACGGCACCTTGGCTTTGGATATTTTAATCAATATTGTGGTGAGGTGCTGCGACCAGCGGAGACACAGTATGGATCTGAGTCTGTCCTCGACTGCGGGCAAAAAAAAATGTTCTGTCTAACTCTGAAGCTACTTAAGGGGGAAAATCAGAGTTCAAGAGCACAGAATGAATCATGAATCTGCAAAACCGATCGCATTTCACGAGTTATTTTAGTCCTGAAGTGTTGGAATTACATTTGTTGGTGTTCTCACCTTCCCTAAACCGACCTAACTGACTTCTAGCCGACTTTATTTTATTTACTTACTACGGATTTTTTTTTTTTAATTTTTACTACTGATTTATTTACTACTGTGTGCCTTGTGTGTCTCCTTGTAGTTGTTGTTGTACTGTGTGTCTGACTCTGTTGTTGTCATTGTGGTTGTTGTCGATGTTGTTGTACTGTTTTTTACTACTGCGGCAGAATCAATTGCCCCTTGGGGACAAATAAAGGTCTTGAACTTTGAACTTTGTACTCCTGGGATATTTAAATCGCTGGACGGCTAGCGTAGGGCTTTCCAGATTTTAACAATCAGCTCCATTTCTCAAAATGACTGCTGATGTTTTGTAAATGTTTTCCCGGGTTCCAACACGATCCGTGTAAAATTCAATGCATTTTCCATGATTTTCAATGAATAAAATGTTGATTTTCGATGAGTTTCATGAACGCAACATGGCGATTTCTGCCTTGAACAAAATGTCAAACTCAAATTCTCGTTTATTCCACAGGTGAGGTCAACATCACATGAACTGGAGTGGAATGGGGTGAAAAATAAATATTATATTGCATTTGATGAATAACTAGTAATTAGATTGTAACTAATAACTAGATTGTTTAAGTTAAGGGTTGGTAAAAATTCCCTGATATTTCATGATTCGTCCCATGTGCTTATCAAATCCTCTGACTTTGGTTTGGCGACGCTGAGCACGCCAGTCTTCAAAGACAGAAACACATTTTCTACAGCATAGTGGCATCTTCTCAGTTTTGAGGGAGACCTGACCCCCCTAAGAATGCACGGTTACATCCTAGATATGATGCAATTTCCCACTGCCACACACCAAAGAGCCGCAGAGTCACATGTGAGGCACCGAACTGATTATTAACTTCTGCAAAAACTCCACAAAGCAATGCCACAAAGCCACAAAGCCGTCACCCACAGCGAAATCACAGCAGAGGACGTACGACAATATTTTACTTACATCCCACCATCATCATGGCCACAGAGAAGATCTTCTCCCCGTCCGTGGTCGGGGCGATGTTGCCGAAGCCGATGGTGGTCAGGCTGGTCATGGTGAAGTACAGCGAGGTGATGTACAGGGAGTCCTTCCCCGGCCCGCCCTCCCACTGGCCGGAGCCGCTGGCGTTGTAGCGGTACGGGGAGCCGATGCTGATGGCCAGCTGGTAGAGCCAGCTGTCCCTCTTGATGGTGTTGGTGGCCTCGTCGATGACCTCGTAGTCTCCGATGCTGTACCTGCCGGCGGACATTTAGTTTTGGTCACAAAAAGACAATACTTCACTTTAGTGAATTTCATGGGAAGGAGGAGCTAATTAGCAAGTAACGTACTGAAAATATCTTTGAAATTCATTCCAGCTTACATCCATGTTTATTGAAACCAAATCTTTTACTGTGTCACTGAACCTGATCTGAATATTGCAGATGAAGATTTTTACTCGATCGTTTTCCTGGAGAACTTCTTTACAACGAAGCTGCACGGAGCTGCTTTTAATACATTTTGAGGTTAAAGTTGATGTGACTTGGGGGTAATTTCAAACAAATTTTAAACGCAGTACTTGCTAGTTATCATCTCCTTACAATGAAATTGCAGACCTCTACAAAAAAAAATTTAAATTGAAGTGTGGCAACCATGTGTGCATGTCTTTGTTTAAATCAATTGTTAAAGGGACAGTTTGCACAAAATACAAAAAAAATGTGACCCACAGTGCTCAAGGGAAGTTATTTATGGGAACTATTTCCTCCTGAGGAGGACCGGCTCTCCACCTTGAGGGAGGGGAAAAACATCTGTGAGTTCTGCTGCCTTCAAGTGCTCCTTATAAACCCTGTATTTACCAGATTTACTATATTTATGAGTGAGCAACACACGCATGGAACAAGTCGGAAAAATGTCTTGTTTTGTTTTGTGATGAAAAAAAATGTTTGTTTTCTACTTCTGCAGCAGAATCTGTGCTCCTCATCCTGCTGCCAACGTGGAATGAAACTTTTCAATATTTGATCTTTACAGTTGTATGAAACCCGATGAAAAAAAAAACACAGATGCTTTCAGGTTGCCATGGTTACCTGATATTTCCGACCAGTATGCTTGAACGTCAATCAAGTCGGCAGATTGTGCTTTCCACGTCAAATGTTCAAGCTTCAGACATGCACATGAAGGCAACATATGTTCATTTTTTTAAGGGTGGATGGATACAGTTTGCTAGCGTTGTTCGGGAGGAAATAGTTCCCCAAAAAACTCATATCAGCCCTGGAGGCTGTGGATTACACCAGATATCTGGAAAAAGGTTTTTTCATATGTACATTTTTTATGGTTTGAGATTGAACACATTGGAGCGTACATCACCAACTAGGAGCAGTTAGGAAAAATAAAATGTCTAAACTCCCGGCAGAAATGGCGCGACACAGTGGATGATTCCCGATTCCCGAGTGAATTTTTTTAACACCTGGATGATGTAAAGTCCAGATGGGAGGTCTTACCAGATGCAGGCGAGCCAGTGGGCCACCAGTCCGAAGACGCAGACCAGCAGGACCAGGACGGCCGCCCCGTACTCCAGGTAGTGATCCAGCTTCCTGGCCACCCGGCCCAAACGCAGCAGGCGAACCACCTTGAGGGAGCTGAAGAGGCTGCTGATGCCCTGCGAGGAGGAGGAGAGGAGAGGGAGAGGAGACTTTAAAGATCCACATTCACCACAGCGGACCGGTGTCTTTTAATCCAACTGGACTGAGGAGGAGGACGAGGGAGAGAGGTGAGAGAAGGACAGAGGGAGCAGGAGAGAGGTGGAGGAAGACGGAAAGAAAGGAAAACGTCAAGAGGAGGAAGTGGGAGATGGGGGGAAAGGAGAAAGAGAGGAAGCTGGATCAAAAGAAGGAGGAAGACAAACAAGAGAAAGCGAGAAAGCGAGAGAGAGATTGGCCGTATGAGATTAATCCAAAGGAAAACACCCCGGTGTGGTTATTCCAGATTAACAGGTGAATCCATCGCTGCTGAAGGGGATTAACGCCACATGGAAAACAGCTGCTTCAGCACATACGAGCACAGACGGTGTAAAGCTGCACACACGATCGCCTGATTACACGCTCACATCCATGAAATGTCATACAACTTACATGCAAATGAACAAGAGAACATTGAAGACAATAATTCCTATGATGGAGAATTAGGACCATTGTAGGGGGAAGAAAAATAAAAACAAAACCGAAGGGGGGTAATAATTTAGAATATCTGAGATTAATGTCCTAGACTTAAAAAGTAGAAAACTGGATATTCTCTGAGCTAAAGGTGGTAAATTCACGAGAAAAACTTCACAAATTTATGAGAAAAATAAATTGCGACAAATTTGCTAGAAAAAGATTAAAGTCGTAAATTCACTGTCACTGTCTTTTTAAAATCACAGGTATTTCCTCGTAACATCGACTGCAGGCCTGATACACGGCCGGCGGCGGCGTCTGCAGGGTGTGATCGATCCAGCCTCGTGGTTCCTCGAAAAAAGTAAAACTATTTTTCTCACAAATTTACCACTTTAATCTCAGAATATGCAAGTTTTTTTCCTGTAAATTTGTGACTTTATTCTCAGAAGTTTTTTCTTTGAATATTACCCCTCCTCCTTCAGCTCCATAATTTTTTCACCTTAAATTGGCTCTAATACGCCGTCATAAATTCCTGACTGGAAAGAGTTACTGGAAACATTCAGTTTTACTCTTACAGCACCAATTTCCTGGGACAGGGATCATGAGATTTTAAAGCTGCCACCTCTGACCACTAGAGGGTGTTGAGAGCACAAACTCCTTTTGTATTCACTCACACGTCATTTGTGAATACTTTAATTTGCACAAATGCTGTGTAAGTGAAAAGAGTGTGTTTTTTGGATGGAGATGAGGGACACATTCCACTGTCTCGAGGCTCGAGGTTGGATTAAGTGGATTATTTTGACGTCCAGTTTGAAAACGTGGTGAAGCTGCAGACTTCCAGTTACAAGATAAGCTGCTTTGAATGAGGAGGAAGAGGAGGAGCTCATTCAGGCCGATACAGAAATTCAAAAAACTCAAACCAGTAAAGTGTCTTTACTGAAAAAAAAATGCATGTATATACTGATTAATATAATTTAAAATAAAGCTTTGGATTCTACTGCAGTATATTCAGTAGAATCTGGGCTGTAAAACACTACATGATGAGCCAAACCCCACAGCGACCAAAAACAACCAAATTTCATATTTTGATGAAAATTTGGTCCTCGGACACCCACAACAATTTTCCTCAGTTTTTTTTATCCCTGTTCTGAAGCTCAGATATATTTAATTTAGGTTTTGTCAGGCAAACAACCAACTTTGCAAAAGAGCAGCCAGATGAGTGATGTGCAAAGTTTCACGTCTGCAGCACCAACCGAGGTCACGTTCTGACCTTCTGAGATGTTTATTTGTGGGTTGTTTTTTCAGCACCAACATCAGGAAAATTGCTTATTATTTTTAGTTTGAATGCAGCAACTCCAAAGCCGTGGAATAGAAGAATAAAGATGGAAAGAAAGAAAGAATAAAGGGATACTTCAGCTAGTCCGCAGATGAATAGCTACATATCTATTTCAGAGAAAAAAAAAATGAGACCTGAGTGAATACACAAATACACAAATGAGCAAGCCGAGGTGTTAAGATGACTCATATGTGGAACGCCGGCCGACATCGTGCGTGAATCTTTACAGACGTGGTGAACGCTTCATTTAGTGGCAGATCTTGCAGAGTGAGACCGGAGCCCAAACGATTGTGTTCCAAGTCACAGCGAAAGTCAAAGCGTGACATTTAATCCATATTCTGCAGCCCAAACTCTGCTAAAGATGCTCTGGGGAGGCAGAGGAGGTCCTCAGGAAGAACAGAGCTTCATGACAGACCAAAATAAAACTAATCAGGAATCTAATGCAAGCCCGTAGAAACTGAACGGGTAAAACCGGCCAATCAGAGTGTTTCCGGGTGGTTCACGTTGCCATGGAAACAGCGGTAAACATTCAACTGATGTCAAGTCGGGAGCAGAGAGCCAACTATACCATGCCTTTCCCAGTGAGCTCTTATTTATTTCTTTATGCTTTAGTGGGGCACTTCCACACTATTCCCACGCCTGTAATATTCCTGTAATATTCCTATAATATTCCTGTAATATTCCTATAGTTACTCGACTGCGTCTGGGGAAAAAGGACTGTGAATTCGTATGGAGTGAATACACTGGAAATTGTTACTTTTAATTGCCTATAAATTAAAATAATAATGTTAATAATAATGTAACGTTAAAATCCAGCCATGTCGGCGTATCGTCCACCAGCTTCACACTCGAACAGTTTGTCACGACGGAAGTTTCAATCAAGTTACACAAACAAACTCTTCCGCCGACACAGTAACATCAGTAAGCGCTGTTGCCATGGCGACGTGAACCACCAAGAAATACTGAACCAGATGGACCAAAGAACTGCGCCTGTTCTACACATTCCATTTCTATGGACAAACCACAGATACAGTATATAACCCCATGGTGAGCCCTGACTTTAAAGACAGAGGTAACTCATTAGGGACAGTATGCTTATGTCACAATACCATTTTTTATATGATATGATACAATGTGATAAAAAAAAAAAAATTAAAAAAAAAAAAAAAAGTTGAATGACAACATCAGGATGGAGGAGGCATGTGCTCTGGGGGTGATATCTGATACATCACACAGATTTTACAGTTTAGTGTAACCACAATAGGAAGTGAATAAATGTCCGGGCCTGTTTATCTCTGAGCCACAGATCGATCCGGATGTATGGATCTGCATCCTGATGCATGCAGGAATTAGTCCAAAGCTAACAGAAGAAAGCCTGGAGACTGATATTTATTTACTTCACTGTACTGTGCAACAGGCACTTTGTTGCTTGCACGTGTTGCATTGTAAATACTGAAATAACTGCACTAAACTGAAATTAGTAAACGTGCTGTAAGTAAAGAAAGTGAGTCAAAAAGCCTTTTTGTGTGTAAAACTGATGGGCGAGCTCTCTCATTTGTGATTATTAGAGCAGAGTAAACTGTAGCTGCTCTAATATGACAAGTTTTTGTGTTTTCCTTACTTTTCTTCCCACATTAGTAAATTTCTATAAATTGCCCTGTCCCTATAAATCATCCATGTGTTAAATAAAGTGATGTTTGACTTTGCAAGTGAAACCCAGTGCAGTCCAGCTAAAATAATAATAATGATGCATTGCGACTGCTTATTTTTGGCCAAAGTATAGGTGAGTCTTGCTGCACCGTACTACACACCACCATGCTGGTTTGGTATGAGTACACCTCCTCTGATACTTAGATTTACTAAAAATATAGGAGGACCAAAGTTCTTACTCTGCCCCATAATCATAATCTAATTTTATTCCAATAAACTTGACTTTTTTGTGCAGTAAATTACTCCAACAAAGCAACTTTTACAAGAATATCAGATCTGCAGTGGACAAAGTTCATGTTTTGTTACCAAGCTGGGTGAAAAATCAACTTTTGACACTTAAACTGCCATGATAATAAATAATAAACAGCACAAAAACTAACAGTACATCATCATCACTATCCTCCAATATGGTGCAGATATTGTCTCATAAAGTGCAGGGAAGGCGCTGCAACACGTCCACAGGCTGAGTTCGGGGACTCCATCGTGCTGATATTGTATTGAGGCTATAGCAGCTGCAGTATGGAAACAGTGGCGCATAAAACTGTGAGCAAACAGGCCCCGAGCGTCAACAACACGCCGGATTTCCCACGTCGCTGAACATGAATGGGATGGAATAAATAAATAGCGCTCGTGCTCTTTCACCAGCGATACTGTACACATCGCACATGCTGGCCTCACAACGCATCAGGGCCGAGGTGTTTGAAAGATGAAGCTCCATCTAAAAGCAGAAACATGTCCGCAGGGTGCACACACACGTGTACAAATAAACATACAGCACACACATATGCTCACGAGAACATACACACACACTCAAACTCTGGATCGCACTTGTTTAGCATTCAAAAATTACTTTAACTCCTTGAAGCTGATATTATCCTCTTGCTCAGTGCAAACTCTGCCACTAGTATATGACTGTTATAAGAAAGTGCTGCAAGAAGTGCTGCAGACTGAAAAAAAAAATACAAAACAGGTTTATAGATTTAGACAAAGTTATTCAAATTAGACCCAGAACTAGACATGAGTGGCAGGATTTATCCGTGAAGAAAACCTGAGCTTCGTTTGACAGCCGTGCTCGAGGGGAAGGTCATGAAAAGTCAACAAAGGTCAATAAAAACGAGAGGGGTTTTCCTCCAAGGGGTCATGAATGTTCATGGAAAATTTGAAAAGATTTGAATAAACAGCACCCGAGTTATTGCGTTCACTGCCTGGATCTGCAGCAGCAGCAGGGGCAAATCCATAATATTCCCAGTGCCGTTAATTTGTAGATATTATAATATCAAAAAGGAGATTTTTTTCCCATGTGTTTCTGTGGTATAAGGAAAATAAAATATAAAATGAGTGCAATAACTGCAGGGGGTAAAGTAATGGTGCGACAAAAATATGCTGCCAGAAAATGTGTGCAGGTTTTTTCTTGTGCAATAAATGCTGTGTCGCTTGCATGTGTTGCACTGTAAAGACTGAAATAACTGCAAAAATCTGAACTAAGTAAGTGTAAATAAAGTGTAAATAAACTGTAGTTACTGTACTATGACAGGTTTTTTTGTTTTCTTTACTTTTCTTCCCACATTATTGAATTTCAATATATTGCCCCATCCCTGTAAATCATCCGTTTGCTAAAATAAAGTCATATTTGACTTTGCAACTTGACTAGAAAGTGAAACCCAGCGCACAGCTAAAATAATAAAAATGCTTATTTTTGCCGAAGCATAGGCATGTTTTGCTGCACCGTACTACTATGAATGCAGTGTTTTTATGTTAATTTTGTTGAGGTTTTTGTTGCATTCATTATGTGTTTCTGTCAGATAAACTGCCAGCTGCAGGGAGGGCAGAGGCAGATGTGCAGGTCGGAGGGCTGGGACAGAGGAGCTGATGGCCGGCACCGGGACGGCGGCGGTGGAAGGAGCCGGGTCTGAAACCGGGACTGGGGAGCGAATCTGGAGGGACAAATATTTTGCCATGGAGTGAAGAGTTGAACAGACGGACAGTCAGCCCCACCTGGCAGCTGTGTGCATCTAGATCCATGATCAGTGATACAGGTGCTACAGCTCTTTCACTCAACATTATTTTCATTGGTGATTAATCGATTCATCTATAAAATGTCAAAAACAACGACAAAGTCTCATGTGAAATCAGAGTCCAGAGTGCTGGCTTCAAACGTCTTCCTTCCTGACCAGCAGACGAAAAAAAACCCTAAATTATTAATTTTATAAAGACTAGCCAACCGACTAATCAGACCGATATCTGGCATTTTGAGATATCTGCTCTCAGAACGCTGATAAACAAAAACTCTGGCTGCTGTGGAACGATGTTAGCACTCCCCCTTGTCTGCCGATAAATCCTATTATCATAAGTTTTTTTTTTTTTTTTTTTTTTTTTTTTAAACATAGTTTAGTATTTTGAATACCCGTGGACAGTTATTTACCTGATTTATTTTTTTTAAATAAGTGCATTGCAGATGCAGAGTGCAGATCTACTTAAGCAAGCAGATACAAAGCCGACACTAACATTAGTGTTAAATAAATGTTAATTTAAGCTCAAGAATTTTGTGTTTCTTTTGTTGTTGTTGTTAGAAAAACATTAACATAATATCAGCATTATATATCAGGCATCGGCCACACTGCTCTCTAAAATATCAGCATCGGCCATTGAAAACCCCATATCGGTCGACTGCTAATAAATATAAGAACGGCATAAAATAAGACAGTCTTAACATCTTAGTGAACTTAGAGAAGCTGGAACCAGGCAACGTTTGGTATTTCTACTGATAAATGACTGAAACGATTCATCGATTATCTATATAATTCAAATCATCTATTATAAATAATGGTCTGTCAGCACTATGATGATATTTAATGCTGACATTGTTAAAAACTGATTTTGTTTAAGGGGTTTCAATTTAAAGTTGGGGTATTTTTTTTAAGACAAAACAAATGCGACTGGATGCACTGATGAACTCGGACCAACCTCCAACCAATCAGCAGGTTTGCCTCATTTGAATCAGAGGTGCTGGCAAGGTGTATTTGAACACAATTCATCAGGAATCGTGAAAACCTTCAGATGAGTACATAAGGTCATGCTGAGGTAAGATGGAAGCATGAAAAAGGGCTGGAGTGGCGGGTTGAGAGCAGGGAAGACAGAGAGGGAAAGCGAGGATGTGGGTGCAGCCTGGACGGATGCTGGGGGTGAAGAGAGACGACGGCACAGAGTTCAGCAGCCTCCCACACTCTCTCTGTCTTTTTTTTTTCTTTACATAACATCACACCTTAAACAACCCTGCCCGCTTCATCCGCCTTCAACTCCCTGCGCTTCACAAGGAGGAAAGCTTCTGTTTCGTAATTGCGTTTTCATGCCGGTAAACATTTTGCTTCTCTTTGCAGAACAAACTCCTCCTGCTGCTGCTGCTGCTCACGCATTAAACTGGAAAGAGCAGAGTGCATCGTCACTTTGCTTTTATTTGTTTGAGCCTCGGCTGATTGTGTTTGTGCGTCCTCTGTTTGGGGAAAGTTATGGCGTGGCAGGGAACAAAGACGTCGGCCCTTTAGAGGACAAAGAGGAGTTAAAAAAACCCATCAGGTATCATGAAGTGTGTGTGTGGGTGAGGGCAACATGACTTTGTACGCTCACGTTTGTCTTTGTATGTTTGTGTGATTCTGCACGCAAATACACTCTCTAACTGCGAAATTTCACTGCGTGTGTGTGTCCCACCTTTCATCTCACTTTTAATTTGAAAGACTACGAAAATAGTTCAGCTTCTTTAGTGTCCAGTGTTGCATTGTGAAAGGCAATAAAGCCATGTCAAAAAAAGAAAAGAAAAGAAAAGATTATCTGTTGGTGCAAAACACAAGCACAAGCAGTTCCAGTATTGATGTGTGACCGGCAGTAATGACGGACACATGAACAGACACTGGACACCCCTCATTCTCATTGATTATTTTTGTTTGGGTTTATTATTTTGCTTATTCAGAATCTGATGTGTGGTCACTTGCAATAGCAGCTGTTATGTTTTAGCAGGCTAATCCAGGTTTACAATGAGTAAAACTCACACAGGAGCTTTGGGCAGCTTAAGCCGGGTATATCCTGTATGATTCTGGGGTGTCCCAGACGAAAGGTAGAGGAAATGTGGCAATATCCTTGGCTGTACCTCCATAACGTTGGCCCTACATCGCACTGTGACTGCTACTACAACCTATGTCTGACAAACAGCCAATAGGAACACAGCCTGACATGACACAATGATCAACGTGGCACTGACGCTAAACCCAGTGACGGAGGTAAAACGAGCAAAATGAAACGTATGGGATTCCAACAAAGAAAAGAACAACCGGGTCCACATTCTCCTCCTCCTTCTCCTCCTTCTCCTCCTCTTCTTTAGGTTTTTGTCTGAACACATTAACATCCCCTAATATTAACAATTAATATTAATACGTTAATATCACTACTTTAAGGATCATTTCTGGCTTAGCATCATTGTTTACCACTACAGCAGTGCAGAGTGATCACGTACGCTGATGATGTTTTATTGTATACCGGCGTGCGTCACAGCCAATAAGATTCAGCTGTGTGATCATTGCACAGAAAACAAGCCAAGTCGTAGCCAAGTTTATTAGATCCATGTTGTGTGTTTTGCAATAAACTTATAAATTGCTGAGATCTCACAGTCTGTAGGTGCTGTTAGGGGGCTTTTGGGGTCAGGCTCAGGAGCGTAAACATGAATCATTCAGTAGACCTAGACTGCCCACAGTATGCAGCCACACTGAACTTGAACTGTGCTGGTGAAATATGCTTGAGTTTCTGTTTTTCCAGGCGAGTGAAAGTGGTGAAAAGTAGCAGGACAGATGTATGATGAAAGTTTAACAGTAATGGACTTTTGGTCATGCAATTCATTGAAAGACCTCGTCGTGTAAAACGGCGCTTAAGCCAGAAACTTGCTAATGTGGAAATCAGTCGTGCAACCACCTGTAGCTTGCTAGAATATAAGTTGTGTGAGCGGGCAAAATGTGTTCTGAGAGTTATAGTGAGAGTAGACATTTTTTTGTTTCATGCAAGTTCATAGTGATCATAAATGTTACAGCATCAGTCATTCAGTAGACCTGGATGGACCGCAGCATGCAGCCATGTTGAACTTGAACTGATGTGCTTGTGTTTGTTTTTTTCCAGAAAAGAAGTAAAGAGAGTAGAGCGTGCAACATTTATTGCCACTATTGTCACATGATTTCCTTTTACATTTACTCACAATCTGCTGCCTCACCATCCACCTCTCCATCTTAGTCTTCGCCCCCAGACCGAATCCTCGCCCAGATCCCTTCCCTCAAGCCCTGGCACCTGTCCCAGCTCCAGCATCAGCCCTTCTCTGATCATCTGCACAAGGCAATAGCAATCCAAATCTCTAGACCCTTGTTTTTGACGTCTAGGACTTGTGTCCATCACAGCTTGGACTTGTCTCGGTCTCACCCGCGACTGAATGTTGACGTGAGGTGCTTCAAACTATTCAAGCAACAGTTCCCCCTGTGGAAACCTGTGTGGTCCTCAAACGTCTCGTTCCTATGGAATGACTCCTTTGGTGTTTTACAGCTTAGGGTCGACCTGCAGATAGACATACACGCTGCTTCAGTACTCCTTAAGAAACTTTGTGAGCATTATTTTTACGTTCAGAACACCATGTGCAATGCTAATTTCCTCTTTTGGTCTAAAACAGGATTCAATTTGCTCAGGTCTCTGTTTCGCCTTGATCTGGGCTCCCTTTGGGCCCGAGTTTGGACTTGGATTCGACTGGATCTGGTCTTGACTTGGGATTTGATTAAAGTGGTATTGACTATGGCTGTACCCCGGTTCGTCTCTAACCCATGCCTCAGCTCAAACCCCTGCTCCAGGCTCTCATTTTCCTCTGTCTCAAGCCACAACGCCAGCCAACCCCCACCCACTAAGCCTCTCTCTCGCTTTCTCTCAAGCCGAAGCTTCAAAGGCCTCCCCTGGGACCCGGACAGCTCTCAGCTCATATGTAAATGCCTCTAAATTAACTAGCCACAGGACAGAGCAACGCAGATGAAAAGAGCATGAGTCAAGACCGAGCAACGCATGTTAAATCATGGCTCATAAGCACCTGTTTATCAAAACAGCACCTTGTGAAGCGAGACACCGTACAGTCTGAGATTACGCGTCCATCGGGGAAGCTCTTTGCACGGCGCCGACTTCGCTCTCTAATTATTTTCAAAGCGAAGGACACACTGTTGCGTGTTCCTGACAGCGCTGGGAGCTTAGCATGTCTTTAGTGCTCAGACCTATGAGCATTAAGAGCTAGAAATAATTCAACTTTTAGCCAAAGAACAGCATGCTTCATTTGGGTTTTGAATAGTCACATCGCACCACTGGGAGCCAAAAGCTGCAGTTCCCAAAACTGTCGATGATAAAAAAAAAAAAAAAAAAGAAAAAGAAAAAGAAAAAGAAAAGAAAGGTGCTCTCTGGACACAAGGACTAATCCCTCTAACAGGAGAACCATGGTTTACAAAAAAAGCCAATAAGCTGAATATGAGTATTGTAAAACTGTTGATACCACACACAGTTGATGGCCATTGTTGTCCAGTTTCTGAGCATTTTCCTCAACAAAACACAAATTATCTGTGGCGTTTAAGGAAACTGAACGCCTGATAAACACAGAACATTTGCAACGAGATGTAATATCTTGCAGCAAATGAGCAGCAGAGAGAGAAAAAAAATGTCTACAAGGTACCCACAATATGTTTTCTTATTTCGTCAAAGACATAAAACATTAAAACATTTTACAATTGAAACACAGCAAATTAGCAATAAGCTGTAATATCTTGCACATGAGGAGCGGAGGGAAAAGTGTTTACCAGCTAACCCACTGCTCCCTCAGGGATTACTACTGTTTGTTTCCTCCTTTCCCTCTATCCCTCCATCTCCGCATGCATCTTTCCATTCTTCCATCTTTTACCTCCATCCATCCATCCATCCATCCATTCAATTCCTCCATTTCTCCCATTGCTTCATCCCACTAAATTTTCCATCCATGTCTCCATTTCTCTACTTTTCCATCCTTTAGTCTCTACATATTTCCTCATATTCATTCCTCCATTCATGTGTCCTTCTACACATTCATCCCGCCATCCTCCGATCCCTCCATTACGTTATTTTCTCTTTTAAATCATCTCGCTCTTGTCTACAGCAGTTCCTCCCTCTCACTCCTGTGTTGCTCCTTCCCTCCATGCTAACAGGCAGAGTGTTAATGTTAAATCCGACCCCCGACTGCGGCGCACACGGCTTCCCCTCGGCTCTGTCAGCTTGCCTGGACGTGGCGATGGCAACATGCGCGCCACGCAGAAAGGTCAGGCTGGATTAGGCCTCGCTGAGCCGCCGCGGCGCCTGCAGACACAAGCTGTGCGCTCTCCGTGGCCTTCCAGGGACTTCCATGACAGCAGGTGGCTCCCCGACCCGCGGGGGGTTGCTCCCCGCCTGGCACTGACACAACACATCTCACACACATCTCCAACAACACACACACACTTGCAGACACACCCATCCCCCCTCCTCGTCACCACCGCCACAGTGCAGCGACCTCAGGGGGCATCAGCACAACTCCTTGTGAAAATGTTACATCATGTTGGGGTTTTTTCTCCCTGTTTTTCCAGCCTCAGCCTGACCACCGCTGTCACCGCTGCTGCTGTCACCGCCGGTTCAGCCTCAGAGCGCGTCAGCCATCATCTGACGAAGACTCAGCCCCTGGAGGCGACGCCAAGTTTTCAGGCTTTACAGAGCAGCCGGAAACAAGACAGAAACTGTTTCCTTTTCCGTTTCTTTTATCACGCGAGTCAAATATTTCACCACACAGTATTCAAACACCGATACTTCTTGTAGGCGTTTTAGGTCCAGATGATGTTTTTTGGTGTCCAGCTCCTCACACACCTTCATAAAAATGACAAACGGAAACAGAGGTGGAAACCACAACACCTCCGATACCAAAATCTGGTCCCTCGCCTACAGACTCTACATATATGTGTGTGCAAAATCTGTTCATAGAGATTAACACTGATTTGAAGTGTGACTTGTGTATGTGTGTTTGTGTTTGTGTGTGTGGATCCTCACATTTCTGCACCTCTAAGGGGCAAATCGTCCCCGTCCAGGCCAAAATCTTCGATCTCCAAAATGTCAGCTTTTTCAGGAAATGAAAAAAAAAAAAAGCAGCCTTGTTTTGAGCTTGACCACCGGGCATTTTTGAGTTTGTCCGATTGGTTCTGAAAGGCCAGCGCTGATGGAAATTCCTTAACCCACAGAGAGGCGCAGAAAGGTTAAAACATTAAAATCGCCACCGCCTCGCGAGGATCGGAAAGGTGAGGAGGCTCTTCATGAGGTCACTCTGGCACTTCGCCCCGTTTTAATGAGCCAGAATAGGCTTAGGATTCATTTTCACACCTGTCTTCTGTTTCCTGTGGTTGGAATCAGTGGAATAGCTGAAACTGTGTCGTGTTGTTCACTTGGTTCGGTTTGCTTTCACACGGCAAAGGATTCAAATGAGCCAAAAAGTCTCAGCGGGCGCCGTGTGGGAGCTGTCGGCTTGCTCATTGGTCAGAGTCGGCCTATAAACTACTAATCAATTTTGTAAAGTGGACCTTCTGTGGCACCATATTATCTTTGCCTGCAGCTCATTGCAGATATATCGGCATCACTTTAGACAACATGCCGTCCCGCACGCACAGGAAGGCAAGTGCTTATTGCAGTAAAACGCACCTGAGGTAATCTAAAACCCGTTTTGCTATGAAAGCGTTTGTTTACGGCTCTTTGTGTAGCAGCGAGTTGGCAGAGCAGCAGCTCCCAGCCGAGCAGATGGTGCTGCAGATTGTGTTAACAAGTGAGAAAGTTTAGTGCTCAACTGTAAATAAAATATATTAAAAAAAAAAGAGCCTCCAGTATAAATCTTTATTATAACTATTTAATTACCAAATATGATGATCCCTTGTTACAAATGTGTTTTCATGTGCAAAAAAGTACCTAATATATTGTGAATATATTGTTATCAGAAGTCTTTAACTCCACATTACATCCTTAGTCAGGGTCCAAACATAAGTTAATATAAGAACCAATCGATTTCATTTTACAAAATAAAACCCTCTGCAAGGTCCTTTAATTTTTTTTTTAAGAATAAAATATTTTATAGCTTCTTTGGCCGATGAAGATGAAACACATCTTATTTATTGGAAACCAGAGTCATTTTTTATATTTACATTTTAAATTACATTTTAGCTCCCTTTACTTTTCTTAGTTTTGTACTGTAATTGTTTCCTTTTTCATTTATTTCTGTCTTCTCAAAAAGTGTTTTAGATGTGGGTCTGGGAGCTGGGAACTTCAAAATAAAAGTGTTGTATGGGCTTGGTGGACACGCCTGTGGTCTAGTTTTGGGCCGTGACCCACCAGTTGAGAACCACTGCTCTAATGAAGCACAGATTTGGTATTCTTGCTCTCGTATGGAGGAGACGCTCGCTCTTGTCCAGACTGGGATCGATGCAAAATGTTCAGGAATGAATGCAGAGCACTGAGGTCCCTGCAGCTTTCATACATTCAGTGTGTGTGTGTGTGTGTGTGTGTGTTAAAAATATGCATGCCATCACTTTATGCCTTGAAATCATGCCAATCCAATAAAAAAAAGTCCTCATCTGCCTCAGCCAGTAGAGGAAGCGACATAAGACTTCAGTCTGCACCGAGCCAATAATAATCTTTATTTTATCTTGTGGTATTGCGCTTTAGGCCGCCCACACTCCGTCCTCCGTCAGCATCCGTCCATTCCTCCTCCCCCCTAACGAAGGCAAACTGCAACGAAGGCGCCAAATTAGCCAAGAGTGGGAGAGCGGCTCCGGCTCTAAATTTACGTGCCATCGATTTCCTCTCAGCCCGTCTCCCTCCTCCCGCTCGGCGCTGTCTGCTTTTTTAAAAAAAGAGAGAGAGAGAGCGGGGAAACGCGAGCGAAACTCCGCCCGGCGGGATCTCATCGAATCCATCAGCA
This sequence comes from Myripristis murdjan, assembly GCF_902150065.1. NCBI lineage: Eukaryota > Metazoa > Chordata > Actinopteri > Holocentriformes > Holocentridae > Myripristis > Myripristis murdjan. The sequence continues at coordinate 3,644,692 of NC_044001.1, read as the reverse complement.
GCCAGCAGCGAGAGGCCGGAGGAGGAGAGACACCTGAACCAACACACAGCGCCAGTCCAGACACCTGCTGGAGCGCCCACAATGCACCGCGACAGCACGCCATTCACCGTGATGAGCCAGACACTCAGCCAGCAGCGGGAGCGCCGAGCGGCGAGCGGCCTACGCGCAAACACAGACCGAAAACACAGACCGAAGCACGGAGAGGCACAATCGCCGCGCAATCAAACGGAAATTTCAGTCAGTCATATCATGCACCTCCGATGTGATGAGGTTCCCACCAACCAGCTAATTAAAAACTCTGCAAACCCTGCAGTGAAATTTGATTTCCTTGGCACATCTCTAAAGTTTTCTGAGTTTTTTTTTTTTTTTTTTTTCCATTTCAAGGCAGTATCACTCTCAGGTTTTTCCCTGCTGATGAGTAAGTAGGTCTTTCATATTGTCAGATCATATTTTTATGACATACCAAACAATAAATGCCAACTTTGTTATTTTTTGTGTACCTTTATAACAAATTCCTGTTCCTGTGCTTATGTTTCCAGCAAAACAGTGGGGCTATTTTTAGTTGCTTGGCGTCCAGCCCGTTGCACCATTTACAGATTATTGCCCACTCTTTTGCACACACAATGTGGGTTTCACAGCTTGTTCACCAAAACACAGCCATACACACACACACACATGCATTATACAAAAAAAAATACAAGAATACATCCACAGATATCACTGGCCTGGTGGTATAGGAGGCGGTTCATCCACCATACAAACTATAGATTAGTCCTCTCATTCGGGTTGAGGTCTAATTAATTAAGTGGGTAATCAAGGGTGAAATCACCGTTAATGGGCTTTAGGCCATATTGATAAAACTTTGCAATATATCTGACGGGTGAAGATGACCGTGAAAGCATACTCTGATGAGACCTGAGAAGCATCGCAAATGGAACATCACCCAGACATGAAAGACCTCGATCGCTTCGTCGTGATGTAAAAACTCTAATTTCCCACAGGCAGGGCTGACTCTACAGCATCGCTCCAAAGTAATTAGGCACCCGCCTCGCTTTTCCCGGCCAAACTTGTTCAAGATCAAGGTGCTCGGAAGAAAGCCTCTGAGAAAAAAAACGATGACGCTGGATTTCTCCTCCCTCCTTGGAATTTTTGTGGGTTGAGCTAACGGGGGCAAAATTTGCTCGACATCCTGTACTGCGTGGTTGCAAATTGCATAATTCCTCTGCCCTCCTCCTGACCTAAAAGCCTTTGACAGTGTCCAGATTCTGAAGCTGAAGAGCTGACCAGTCATTATTTCCTCAACCAGTCCAAGTTCTGCACCAGCTGGCCTGAGAGTTTGCACTGCAGTCTTGATTAGACTCAATTTAGCGACAAAAGGCAACCGTAACTGCACTTTCACCGTTATTGTACATGATCCTAATTCAGTTCTAAACACTGGCAGGTTTAAATACGCCCGTTGGACCTTAGAAACCTTGCGTATTTACTTCTTAAAGGATTTCAATAATTCTATACAAGCTAAGCCAAGTCATTCCCAACAACAATTAAGCAAAGCAAAGCCTACTAATAGACCGCTGGCACTGACCTGAATATAAATCACCTGAACCTGAATCAAACACTTTCAAAGCCAAACTCTCTATTTGAAAAATAAATTATTTTCAAGTAATTGTTGGCTCTCGATGAAACTGCCGTGCAACCATCACTGTCTCAGCCCAAATGCCAGCTGACAGCACATATTTGTTCAAAAATTCTCCACATAATTCCCAAAGTACCAAAGGTTGTTCATGCCTTGACATTCATGGGAGATTTTGACCATTTTCTGCACGTACATCATCAATATCCCTGCACCAAAAAAAAACACTCTCTTCCAGCCCATCTCACCTCAACCACCTTGGTTCTGAACCAAACAACAGGATGACAAATCATGTTCAAACCGCGGCCTCTGTTTTCCTTCTCTCCAAACCAATTAACCAACCAGCAGACCAGCCAACGCAATCCCAACCACACAGCTTTTTGTTAAAAGACCTGATGTTCCAATGAGTCATGACAAACAGGATTCAGGCCAAAACATGAGCTTTGAAGCCAGAAATCCCCCTGACTGAGTAATTGTCAAGTCCCTGGTAATGGCACATTGTACTGTAGGGTGGTAGAAATTATTCAGCGTCTCTTAAAGAGGCACTTCACCCAAAACCCTGTATTCTGAATCATTTATTCACTCATTTATTTCTTTACTCAGATGACAAAAGTTTTTTATAGTATGCCTCACAAAGGACAGAGGTTCTAAGGACATGAAAAACATCTGTTTCATATTCCCAGCATAATCCTGTACCGTAATCCAAGTCTCAACTCTCCATTTGTATCCTCAGTATGTCCCTAAGTAATGCCATACTTTCCCTAAAAATTTGCTAAATAAACACTTCAGGAAAATACTCTCACACACGTTCATCTGTGCACAACTCTCCTGCATGTTCACTGAACTGAAGACCCGCCTCTGGCTTGTTCATTGGCCAGGATCCTGCTCCCTCACTGGCTACACTGAGGGCGTTTTCACCTCTGCCTTGTTTAGTCCGAATGAATCGAACTCTGGTCCATTTGGGTGGGTGTGAAACCAACAAACACCCTTGGATGCGGACCAAAACAAGCAGACGAAGACCCGAGACTGAAGACTTGGAGAAGTTGATTTGCAGCGTGAACATCGGCTGACCTACATCTGCCCCTACTACAGAAGGCAGTGTTTTAGGCGTGAGTTAATACCATTACGAAACAACTCAGTGGCGTTAGCAGCAGGCAGTTAGCAACAGATGAACAAAATGAAGAAATGGCTAACAGGGAGCAACAGGGAAATATACTAGTATTTAGCCCAAACATGCATTGCAATAATGACAAAATGCCAATAATGAAGAAATGCGCTCCATCCCCATGTTGGAGACTCATTCATTCATTTTCCAAACCGCTTATCCATAAGAGTCCCGGGGGCTGGAGCCTATCCCAGCGCTCATTGGGCGGAAGGCAGGGGAAACACCCTGGACAGGTCGCTGGTCCGTCACAGGGAAAAAAGACAAACAAGCACACTAAAGCACGCATTCACACCTAGGGGCAATTTAGTATCTCCAATTCACCTGGATGTCTTTGGACATCTTTGGACTGCAAACTCCTTGGGGTGACTAAATAACACAAAATATACAGGTTTTGGGTGAACATGTCCACACACATCTCGCCTTCCCTACCACTCGCAACCAAGAAAAGCTCTCGAAAAAAAAAAACGCCAGCGTACCTCGTCCACGTTCTCGAAGGCGTTGATGATGTCATAGGGCAGGCAGGACAGCAGGTCGATGACGAACCAGGTCTTCAGGTAGTTCATGCGGATCAGCTTGGGGTCGGAGATGACCTCGCCGCCGGGCCCGACGAAGGTGGTGTGGAAGTTGAGGACGATGTCCACCAGGAAGATGACGTCCACCACGCTGTCCAGCACCAGCCACACGATGTTGTTCTGCTTGGTCTTGAAGGAGACGTTGTAGGGCACCATGATGGCCGTGTAGAAGGTGAGGATGAGGATGACCCAGTCCCACGTGGTCTTGAAGGTGCAGTAGTGCAGGATGATGTGGGGAGGTGTCTTCGGCGCCTCCTGCTTGTACTGGGGGAGGATGTCCGAGTTGAGCTGCAGGACCTGGAGAGAGAGAGAGAGAAAAAAATGAGGGTGTTATTCTTGTTTCCATTTAGTCGCAAAAACTACAAAAAATTTCTGTTCACTCAAGGTGGATTTTGTTGCATGTCAACAAAGACGTTATCTAGAAATAGGTGCAAGAAACAGATTTTGCAAATTAATGATTAGTAGATGACCTCGTGTGTTTTTAGTATCTGAGTCCCAGATGCTGGTTGGAAACATCTCCTCTCACAAATATATGAGCCAAAGCATTTTGTTGTCAGCACCAGCAAGCAAGATGATTCGCTAAGATTTTTATTATTATTATTTCACCAATGGCACGCAAGTCCTGGAAAGCCTGCTTAGTTTTTTTTATTTCATGTACACTTGACAAGCTTTATTCACTTAAAAAGGTGTTTATTGAAATGCAAATGATGCTTTTTTTTTAACACTGCATACTTTTCAAAAAGGTTGTTCATAATTTTGCGCAAAACCTAAACCTAATTTTGTGAAGCTCTTTTGTTTGAATCTGCCCAAATGGACAAAAAAAGAGTCCTACAATAAAAAAAAATAATACAATAAATTCAATAAAAGACACAATTAAAAATGTACAAATACATAAATAACCCTCTTAACAGCCAGTTTATGGACAAAGTCATTATATACACAACTGCCTGAATAGCCAAGTTAGTAACTTCTTACAATCCGGTCTCTTATAGACTTACATTTACAAGTATGAATGAATGAATGATTGAAATTTATGTGTGTCTTCTGGTCCCTTCTGGGGTTATAAAATGCCAAAAACACAATTAATCTACAAATCATTACAATAATTTCCAATAACTGATAGCTGCCACACATTTAAAAAACAAAAACATTTAAGCAACATTGGCATCACATAAGCCAAAATAAATTTATCATGTAAATGCTCTCTTTGTTTGATTATGTAACTCTTAATCTGGTGTTTTCATGTTTCTTATGTTACTACTGATTCCTCTTTTTTGTGGTTTCTCCTGTTTGCACTTCTTAACTTCACACAATTATGTATTTTACAACCCTAGTTTTCCTGTTCCTTTTAGTCTATTGTTTTTACATAAGTGCCACAAAAAGCTAAATATTCATTTTAGCATTATTATAAGAACTTTAGATTCAGTGACCACTGAACATAACATCTACATTAAGTTTTTAAAAGCCTCCTCTGCATGATCACTGAGTAACTTTGAGAAGATCATCCCAAAATAACCCTGCTCGACAGGAGAAGAGAAGATTCGGTTCACCGTCCGCATGTTTGAATTGTGGAGTGTGTTTCTTTAAAATCTGCCCACAGTGAACAGATGACCAGCGGAGAGCATTACACATTCTTATCATTCGATTGCACCATGTAACCTAACTTTGTGGGGAAGGCAAGAGAGCAGACAGAGAATAAAAAAAAAAAAAAAAAAAAAAAAATTAAAAAAGAGGACTGAAGATCAGATGAAGTTACCGAAAGAGATGAAAGATAAAGTGAGCAAAAAAAAAAATAATAATAATAATGCTGAAGGTTTTGGGGGATTTTTTGGTCTAATAATAATTACCTCCCGCTGCTAGATGTGGGGACGGGGGTGGAAGTGAGGAGGAAAAACTGCAGTAGATGTGTATTGAAATTTACAGTGTGTTTGTTGTCTTGTTTTCATGTGTTTTCATGTCTCCTGTTGGCCCATAAAGCGCTTTGCGACTGTAGAGAGAGCTCGCACCAAAAAAACAACTGCTGTATTTTGAGGTCTGGTAATAATCACCCCCACTGTGGCCGGGCCTCCTCGGCACGACACATACCGCATTAGAAACGATATACAGCAGTCTGCATCCGTCTGCAGGGCCACACGGGGCGTACGCATCGCCCAATTTAATTTCACAAACGCTTCTTCGTCTTGTGTGTCGCTGCTAACAGAGCTGAACTGTCAGGTAGTCTGAGCCAACAAAGACATAATCATGCAGCCCCGCTTTTCAGCATGAAAAACTCTTTCAAAACAGTTGTTAACACCAGTAGCAGTAGTGACAAAACTTTTATCAGTATTATTATATAGTGACACTGTGGTTTATACTACAACTACTACTACTACTGACAGCACTAATGATGATAATTATGTTAATAACAACGCTATTATTACTACTGCTGTTACTCAGTGATGCAACTGCTGGTACTGGGCTAAAATTTATTATCACTATCAAAGATTTTACCCAAGATGAATATCAAAAATATCATCAGGTAATATAAAGTATCACCTCAAAAATAAACGCAAACTATCTTTTTTCTGAAAAACCTGCATGTCTTATAGGAATTCTCCATTTTGGGCAGAATCCTCTTTCCCTGACTCCCCAGGCCTGAGACCAGATGTTGGACACCATTTTCACCTCTGGACGTCCAGTGGTTCAGTTCCTGTGGGTAGTGTTTCGTGTTAGCTTAGCATAAAGACTTGAAGTCTATGGGAGTCGTTAGCCTAGCTCCATCAAAGTGAAAAAATGAACCTTACAGTGACTCTGAAGCTGCCTGGTTTGCACGGTGGGTCATGTGGATTTGAAATAAACATGTTGGAATTTTAAAAAAAAAAAAAAAAAAAAAAAAAAGAAGAAGTTGATTCTCCAAGCTAGGCTAACGACTCCTATAGACTTCAAGTCTTTATGCTAAGCTAACACAACATGCTACCCATAAGAACTGAACCACCGGACATACAGAGGTGAAAATGGTGTCCAACATCTGGTCTCAGTCTGGGGAAGTTGGGAAAAGGACATTTTACCCAAAACACAGCTGGCTGATCTTGCAAGTTCACACACACCTGAGGGCCTACAGGTGTGGCTTAGGTGATGACGACACAGAAGCTAAACAGAATCGTATACCAAAGGCTAACGAGGCGGCAATATGCCCACCAACACGCTTGGTCGCTTTTGTCGAAACAGTTGCTGCCATTTGTTTGGGCCCAATGTTGTGCCACATGACGTTTGATTGATTGGACGTTTGATTGATTGACTGACAGATGACGGCTGATCCAGTATCAAACAGAATCAAAACCAGACTATGTTTATGTCAGGCTACGCATTTTCTCATACGGTGAGAAAAACAACAATTATGCATCAATTATTTCCTCCGGGACCCCAAACTGACCACTCAGGCTACACACACTGTCCAGCAAAGGTAATGGATCAGATCAGTATTACTACTACTGATGTTACTGATACTACAACTACTGGTTCTACTACTATTACTGCTACTTCTACTACTACTACTAAAAATACTACTGCTACAACTACTGCTGATACTACCAGTTGTAGAAAAAGTGGTAATGAAGTTATTGCAAACACAATTTCCCTGATGGTCATTTCAAGGAAATAATAATAATAATGCTATTGGCTGCTGCTATTTATTTACTTAGTGTGTAGTCGATAAGGACAGACACATAATGGGCATTCCATAAATAAACTGATGCCATCTATCATAACAGTTATAGCTCCAGCTAATTTGCAATGTTTGGCCCTACTATCAAATTATCAATACTGCTGCTTACACTGCAGCTGACAATAATAACAACAGCAATGATCATCATCATCATCATCAGGAGGAAGAGAGGCTGCCGGCCTTGTGTCGGCCTCTCTGGGCTCCGTGGTGGAAACCAGCCTCGTGTTCGGTAACGAGGCGGCCGGGCAGCGCTGAGGAGCCACACCGCCGCATCTCATCTAATCCTCATCATCCCGGCTGCCAATCAAACGAACCCCGGTCAAGAGCGGCACCGTCGCTCCACAATGAGGCTGCCAATTAGGAGCCCGGCGGCACTGCCGGTAAAGAAAAGGGAAAACAAAAAAAACCGTCTGCTTATCTGACACTCGACGGCGTCCTCGACACAAGACGCCAGCTGCGCCTTTCAGCTGCTGGATCACCTGCGTAATCCACTGAGCGCGCCGCGAGCGTTATGCAACGCCGTGCCACGCGGCGCCGGGCACGCTCACAGGAAGGAGGCTTCAACTCCAACTTCCCTTTATTAGCCTGCTGAGCTGCTTCCGCCTCCCTTCCTTCCTTCTTTCCTTCACCGTTTCCTTCCTTCCTACCTCTCTTCAGTTCCTTCCTGGCTCCTTTTCTGCCTCTCCTCATCCTTTTTCTTTCTTTTGTCTCTCTCATCCCTTTGCTCTTATCTCCCTTCCTTTACTCTCATTACTTCCTTCCCTCCCTCTCCTCACCTTTAAAACCCCCCCTGGACGAAACGCTCGGCTAAACCGGGAGCCGCCCCGCCTCGCGTGCTGAGCGGGGATGAAACTCAAACAAATGTTGATTAAAGGAAACACCTCGCTCAGATGTTCATGAATAAAACAGGCGGGGGAGTTCAAGACGCTTTTGCGCTAAAGCCGAAAGGGGAAAGACGCGACCCGTCCCCAAAAATCCATTTTCTAAATTTCTGGCTGTCACAATCATTCAAAGTGCCCACAGCGCACCGCCTCTGTCTCTACCCGCCATGAAATATTAATGACAGCCGCAGTCCAACAGGAGCACAGCGTTCCCAAGAAGAGAGAGCACCATCCCGGGAAGTTTGCATTTATATATATATATATGTGTGTGTGTGTGTGTGTGTGTGTGTGTGTGTGTGTGGGACAGCAGGTAATTAACCTGCAAAAATATGCTATAAAATGGCTGAGACGTGGCAGTAAACGCTTCATATGAGGCTTTATTTGTGCGGAAGTAATGTAAAGAGCAGGGAAGATGCTAAGCTGGCATATTTGTGTATCGTGTATGTGTGTGTGTGTATATGTGTGTGTGTGTGTGAGTGAGAGACAGAGAGGGAGAGAGACAGAGAATGTGTGTTTGCATGTGTATGTGTGTGGTGCGTATGTGCTAAAGTAAGCATGTGCCAGCATGAGTCTGCATGTTTCTGTGTGTGTGTGTGTGTGTGTGTGTGTGTGTGTGTGTGTGTGTGACAGCGCTTACCTCTGCCAGTCTGGACTGCTTGTGTGTGACTTCATGCTTGCTCACGGGTGCCAGCTGCTGCAGCGTGTTGCGGTTGTTGGTGAGCGCTCGTGTCAGCCGCGCAAACTTGGTCCATCCTGCAGGAGGGAGACATGCACAAACACACACACACACACACACACACACACACACACTTTAGCTGGCTTTCAAATGTATCATGCATGACAACCGGCGCTTCACAAGCAGGCCGGATGAGCCCGTCACTCCTTCACCTGCACGGCGTCGTTTTTAAATCAGTTCCCACAAAACGCCCTCATCACCTGCAAATTAAATGAATCAGCACTGCCTCTCAACCTGCTACAGCCTCACCAGGTGCCCACTAGACTCAGACACCTGAGGCCAGGTGCACACCACGTGACATCATGGCCCGTGTAGTTAAAACGGCACATTCTTGCAGGAAATTATCTAATCTAAAAAAAAAAAATAAATTAAAAAAAAAATAATAATAAATTGTCTTTAGTGTATATATTTATTGTCTTTAGTGTATATTTCGCATATTTAGTCTCTATTGTATATACTTTTAATTTAAATTTTTTATTTTATTTTTTGTTTTTATTGATGATGCTGCTGTAATGTGTGAATTTCCCAGTCTGGGATCAATAAAGTATACCTATCTATCTATCTATCTATCTATCTATCTATCTATCTAAATTAGTTGAAGTAAGCATCTTATCATTTTCCAGAGGTGGAAGTAACTAATTACATAATTCATGTTACTGCAGATTTATGTCTACTTGTACTTTTTTTGGAAGTCAGTGATTTTATTTTTTCTTGAGTTTTGTCCTTCAATGCGTTTTTAAAATCAGATCCATTACAGAGAACAAATGGTCGGTTGCTGATTGTGGGAAATTTCACAATAAAAGCTCAGTCAGCAAAGATAAGAAAAGGAACCTGCGTCTACTTTGTTGATTCTGCTATTTGTAATTTTCCAAATTTCACCATAAAAGCTGCAGTGATTGGTCATTTAGACTCAACTGGCAAAAAAAAAAAAAGTGGAATAAATGTGGGGAAAAGGTGAGAACCATGTGGATTCAACCATCATATCATTCTTATTCCACATTGTGTCAGTTGAGTCTACAGGGTCCTCACTTCAGTTTTAGTGTAATGTCCCTTTAAAAGCATGCAGTGTGCAGCGTGTTCTCTCCTCCTTTTCTAACTGCATGGAAAAGATCCCAGCTAACACAGTTACTGTTTGGAAAAAGGAGCTCAGTCACTTTTACTGCCAGGACATTTGACATGAGACACTTTGGACTTTTACTGCAGGAGATTTTTACTGCACTACTTCTACTTCTACTGCAGTCACATACCAGCAGAGGAACAGTACTTCTACTTCTACTGCAGTCACATACCAGCAGAGGAACAGTACTTCTACTTCTACTGCAGTCACATACCAGCAGAGGAACAGTACTTCTACTTCTACTGCAGTCACATACCAGCAGAGGAACAGTACTTCTACTTCTACTGCAGTCACATACCAGCAGAGGAACAGTACTTCTACTTCTACTGCAGTCACATACCAGCAGAGGAACAGTACTTCTACTTCTACTGCAGTCAGATACCAGCAGAGGAACAGTACTTCTACTTCTACTGCAGTCACATACCAGCAGAGGAACAGTACTTCTACTTCTACTGCAGTCAGATACCAGCAGAGGAGCAGTACTTCTACTTCTACACTGCAAAAACTCAAAATCTTACCAAGAATATTTGTCTTATTTCTAGTCAAAATATCTCATTACACTTAAAATAAGACACGATCGCCTAAGAAGTAACTTGTTTTTAGACAATTTCCACTTGTTTCAAGTGAAAATTCACTTAAAACAAGTGAAAATTTGCTTGTTTCATTGGCAAAATTTGCCAGTGGAAGAAGTGAAATTTGTATTTTGACTAGAAATAAGACATTTTGACTTGAAATAAGACAAATATTCTTGGTAAGATTTTGAGTTTTTGCAGTGCCTGCAGTCAAATACCAGCAGAGGAACAGTACTTCTACTTCTACTGCAGTATTTGGGCTGGCCAATCAGATTGCAGCAGGTACGTCGTCTCTCTGTTACCTGCAGATAACACCTGAGGGCACGACGCAGCTTTTACAGTGGAGTGTTATGGTGATGGACTCTTTCTCCTCCTCCCTCTGTGTGTCTTTGTGTTTTTGCTGTGTTGGTTTCCGGTGCCCTCTCTCTCTCTCTCTCTCTCTCTCTCTCTCTCTCTGTCAGCCTCGCTCGCCCCACCCCGGCCTCCCACACCTGTCCTGAGTTAGACTCATCAGCCCTGATCGTTCTCATCCCTCCTCCTCAGTGTTTCCCCTCGCTGGTCCTCAGTTTTCTCCAGTCTTGTGTTCCAGCCTCTTCCCCAGCTTGTTTCCTTGTTAGTCTCATGTACATTAAGTCCTGTTTCCAGCTCTGTCTTGCGAGGTCCGCTGTGTTTTCGCCTTGCCTGTCAGTTTAGCCTGTGCTTTCTCTCTAGTTTTCCTTGTTCTTGAGTTTCCTCTTACCTCTGACTTTACTTTATATTAAATTTGCAGCACCTCCAGCCTGCTGTCTCCTGCCCTTGTGTCCACCGGCCGTGCTTCCACCAAACATAAAAACTGTCTCACCTCCTGTTTTTGTTGTAATTTTGTTGTGCATGCCCCAAACCCTGGTGGTGGTCTATTTTCACCCCCATGCACGTCCCGACAAAACTCCAGACTCTGCAGGTCCTCGTCCTTCAGTTCTCGCAACGTGCAAACTCACGTTGTTGCCTCACTCTAAAGACTCTTTGCTATTTTGGGTGCAGGATGGGAGTCAGCAGCTGCTAATGTGAGACTTCCTCCAACGTTTTTTTTTTTTTTTTTTTTTGGTGTAATGTGCTTCTGGCCTGAGCTAGCATTCGTTAGGCACTAAGCAACCTAGAAATGTACTTTGAACAGGATTTAATTTACCGCCACAGGAGACGAATCATCCAGGACGGGGGAAGTCCCCTCCTGCAGGTTCAGTGAGGAGGAAACAGCGGCACCAGTAGTCACAGCTGACTTAGGTGTCCAAAGGCAAAGCCAGGTCTCATCTGTCATGCTCGCTAATTATAATAAGCAAGTGCTAATGAGTCCTAATTAGGCCCTGTGAGCACTTATCCCAATACCAGCCTACAAAGACAGCGATGGTCAGAAGTCATTTTTTCAATGCATACACAAAAATTTGGAATGAAATCCCATATTGCATTGGATCAATAATCTCTATTGCACAATTCACACAGATTATCTGACAGACAGACACACCTCACACACACACACCACCTCACTCTGCCCTCTCCCCTGTAGGGACTTGGTCTTGTCATGCACCGCAGAACTGTTTACATTGTGACACATTTACTTTTAATCCTTTTCCTGTAAAATAAAATAAATGAAAAGTTAAATAATTTTTGCTAATGCCTTGATGCACACAGGACATGACATGACAGTGAGTGTGTGTTCTGTGAGGTGAAGCTTAAGCGACACACAGATTGTTAGCTGCAGGTCGGTGCTGTGCAGCCGCAGTCGGACACCGCCTTCAGTTTGAGGCACGGCCGCCTCATTATCTGAGTAATAAGCTGACACAACAGCCTGTGCGGCCTCTCGGGCTGCTTGTTAGAGCCCGGTGTGAGCCAGGCTGGGTGACAGGGTGGGCTGCTGCTTGAAGAGATCGACCTTTACCCCGCGTGACTCGCCTCAGCGCTACATTCACCTCCAACAGCCTCCCAAAATTCAATAGACACACAACAGCCGCCAAAATGTGGACTACAAGCAGCGGACATGATGACGACGTTCCTCCACCATGAAGGGAATTATGTGCCATCTGCAGGAACGTGACTTTTCCAGCTGCTGGTCACATGAAAAGTTTAGCCGGCGGGTCGGTTTAGGCAGCTGCAACTTCTGGATGAATAAAGACAAACTTGTTAGGAACTGTTGGAGGTAAATGTTCCTCATCCTGTCTGCTCCGCTGGGTGTTTTAAATGATTTATTTGCATTTAAACACACAGTGCAGGATGATATCTTGTTGTTTTAAAACTTGGAAGCGGTTTACATGTTTAACTCGTTCAGGATGACAAAAGACCCTCTGCTGCAGTGACCACATCTTCCTCTAAAACATCATCGAGGAGCCAACAATACCAAAATCATGACGCCAAGGGGGCGATACTGACACCTGCAAAAAAATAAAAATCCCTGGTTCTGCTCATTATCGCCACTAGAAAGCTGGCATGAACGTTTTTTCAGTCAGCAGGTAATATTTACGGCAAATCCGGTTTAGTTTTGGTGATAACTTCACACTCGTCGAGTTTCCATCCAAATATATCGCTAATTTTAACTGAATTTTTCAGAAAATCAGCGAAACAAAAAGCAAACTGATGCGCATTTCCATCCACTTCTGTTATGCGAATATTTAGAGTCGGTTCATCGAGGTGAGCAAAAATCAAGAAGGAAGTCACATGATGATGAACGTCACCGTTTATTGGCTCAACCTGTTTCCATAGCAACATATTCTCATTTTCACTTTTATCGATACACCGACTTTTCCACCTCCCCCGGGCGTAAAAACTTTTTTTTGCGATATTTGGAGATGTTTTCAAATTTTTAATGCGCAAATCGAAAATGGCGCCTCATGTCAGCAGCTGCATGAGATTCCACATGAACTCAGGGTTTATACTTCAGCCTGCAGGTGAACAACATCGTCCTGCAGCGGGGCTTTTATTGTGACACGCAGCTGATCTTTTCCTCTTCAGCGACGCCACTCATCCTGGGCCTGCGTTTCTGTCTCTTTAACGTCTGACGCTGAAACGCTAAACGACAGCGGCACCTGTTGTTGTGTCTGAGCTTTAAGCTTTAAGTTAACAATTTATGTGCCTCCATATCAACATAATCACCATTTAACTTCTCAAATAGGAGTAACTGAACACTACTAAACTTGTAATCATGACGGTTGAAAATGAAATTACAAAAATTGTCGGACAGAACTGGATACAGCGTCTGCAATTGGGTATCATTCTGCTATATCAGTATTATATCAGTATCATGATGACCTAAATTTTGTCTTTTCCAGGTTTTAAAGGTGCAGTTTTCTCAACTTATTCGACTGTTGCAGCTGTTTTCTTATTCGCCTCCACCCGCTTGGTCGCCACATCCACATTGCTGATGATCCTGTGTGTAAATATGTCATGAAAGCAACAACAGTCATCTTCTGCCGCATCATCGCAATGTCGATATCGGGGTATTCGGTGGAAGACGTCGTGATGTCGTGCAAACGCAGCATCAGCAGCTGTCAGCGAGCTCAAACGCCGCGGAAGCGTCCTTCACCGAGAGTGAAGCTCAGCCAGCTGCAGGCTCTGTGCTCTGACCTCCCCGTGTGTGTGTGTGTGTGTGTGTGTGTGTGTGTGTGTGTGTGTGTGTGTGTGTGTGTGTGTGTGTGTGTGTGTCAGGAGGGAGAAGGAGGACCTTCTCCTCCAGGGGATCAACAGAGAACCAGTAAACTCCCTCATCACTCACAGTTTAGCGCTCATTTGTCTAATAAACCTGAGAGAGTTTCCCTAAAAGAATCAAAGCGTCGTGGATCACGCTGATCCCCGAGGAGCTCGAGCTGGAACAATCAACAAACAAACAACAGCAACTTTAATTACTCCTTAAAGCCGAAGAAAAGCTGTTTTTCTTCCTTTCTCTTGTATATTCTGCATCCTCTTAGGTGTTTAATTGCCTATTTTTTCTCCATTTAGATGATTTAATGACTGACTTTTTTTTATTGTTTTACTCACTGATTCATTTATTCTCATTTCAGTGGCTTCTAAGAACTTGGTGATGCTGTTTGGAGAAGTGCTGCACAAATAAATTTTATTCTGAAGCTTTTTGTCACCTCGCTGAGTCAGCACGAGGAACAATAGCCGTAACGCCGCCGTCTCCTGCCCGGCGTTTCCACCGGGGCTTTCCTTTCAGGAGCCACAATGTAAGTTTTGGACTCTCATCCATCTTGTTTTTGCCCAAAATTATGTTTCCAGTGCGGGTTGCAATGCAAAAAAAATAAAAAATAAAAAATAAAGGCATTGTTCTTTTGATACATTACCACGATGTACACTACAAAATATCAAGCAAAAAAAAAAAAAAATTATATATTCAGCGTTCAAATCTTGTTTTTCTTCAAAAAGGTGTAAAATCTGCCAGTAGGAAGAGGCTGTCCCACTTGTTTCCAGTGCAGTTCTTCTTGTTTCTGGACTTTTCTCTGGAAATGGTTATAAATACGTTGAAACAAGGCAGAACACTGCAAAAAGTCAAAATCTTACCAACATGATTTGTCTTATTTCAAGTAAAAATGTCTTATTTCTAGTCAAAATATCTCATTACACTTAAAATAAGACATGATCAGCTCAGAAATAACTTGTTTCAAGTAAATTTTCACTTGAAACAAGTGAAAATTGTCTAAAGACAAGTTATTTCTGAGCTGATCATGTCTTATTTTAAGTGTAATGAGATATTTTGACTAGAAACAAGACATTTTTACTTGAAATAAGACAAATAATCTTGGTAAGATTTTGAGTTTTTGCAGTGAATAAGGCAGATCAACCCATTACACCACAAAAACTCAAAATCTTACCAAGAATATTTGTCTTATTTCAAGTCAAAATGTCTTATTTCTAGTCAAAATATCTCATTACACCTAAGAAATAACTTGTTTCAAGCAAATTTTCACTTGAAACAAGTGAAAATTGTCTAAAAACAAGTTAGTTCTGAGGTGATCATGTCTTGTTTTAAGTGTACTGAAATATTTTGACTAGAAATAAGACATTTTGACTTGAAATAAGACAAATATTCAAATATATAAGATTTTGAGTTTTTGCAGTGTACGATTCAAGAAAATTCTGCAAACAAGTTGATTATCATTGGAAACAAACAGGATTATCGAATCCTACTGGCAAATATTCCACGTTGTTTAAAACATTTTTAGATTCTCGTTGATTCTGCATCCTTGCCGTATAAACGTTCACACTGAAACCTTTTTCTTGTGGTTCATTTGGAAACTTGCGTGCGCGGCAGCGTCATTTCAGAAAGCCCATTTTCTCCCTCAGCGGTCATTTTCCTTGCGGCCACACGGACGCCGAATGAAAGGGAGGCACAATTTTCCCAGGGTGCTTTTTTACTGTACGGCTCTAAAAATAACACCCGTCTGAAAGGGCAAAGAGGAGCACAACAAAGGCACGCCACATACAGTAGTCACGCGCCGTGATCGACCCGGGGCCGCTGAAGGAGCCATTACAAACACAAAACAGTTCGACTCTGAAATAGGCTTTAACTCTGAGGCGCCCGGCTGCCTGAAATGCTTTTATTCGCTCCTCAAATTGAAGGTGAATCCAGCCGTGAACTCCTCAGCGCCGCGACGTGAAAGCAACATAAAGCCGGGCTCGTTCAAAGCAGTGATTCTCAACGACCCGCCTCCCCTGAAGGAGGACCGGAGGAGGAGCGCCGCTTGTGTGTGTGTGACTCGCCGCACGTCTTCAATACACTGATATTCTAACACACTGCTGGTCAAAATGAGACGTGGACAAACACAAAGCCCTGCGGGGGGATCGCTCGTGCAACTTCCTGCACGCCGCGAAGTAACATCCTGCAAACCAAGCATACAAAGGGAGCGGCGAGTGGTGAGCCAAAGAGGTGACTTTCAATTAACGGTCTCCCCTCCAGGAAGATGTAGAGTGCCGGTTGCATAATTGATTGCAGCGGAGCAGCCGAGCGATCCCGTGCAGGAACACTCGATGCGAAACCCGGGCGGGGGGGGAGCGCAGCCGCCCGGTGCGTTAACGGAAACAGAATCACTCTAATCTGTGAGCACAATGCAGGAATTTGTCTCGGTGGCGTTCATGCGGACACACACACCGACAGCCTCTCTGTTTCACCGCACACACACACACACACACACACACACACACACACACACACACACAAGAGCCAAGCATACAGCACACAGGGAAGCAGCACTGCATGTACACTGTCAATAAAAAAACAACTTAATAAGTCATTTTGCTCTCAGATTCAGAGTAAAAATCTTTAAATGTGAAAAATCTGCCAGTGAGATGAGATAATCCCACTTGTTTCCACAATTTTTATTGAATCAAAGGACATTTTCGTGGTCCTGGCCGGGCTGATCTGCCTCATTCTGCCTCAATTCGACAGATTTTTACAAATGAAACTGCACTGGAAACAAATAGAATCTCAACAGGCAGATTTTTTTTTTACTTGTTTTGAAGAAAAAACATTTTTTAACACTGAAGATGAGACTAAATGACTTGTTACCATGGATTTTTTTTTTTTTTTTTTTGCAGTATAGGTGGCGAGACAGAAGGCTTTCTGTATTTACTGGTAACGCTGAGCAACGGTGCCCTTCAAGAACACACACACACACACACACACAACACGGTGTGTGATTTGTGTGATTTAGCAGACTGAAGCACAATGGCAGTGGGGAATAAAAACAAAATAAGGCGAGAGCTAAAAATAACCGGGGAGCAGAGCTGGTGCACACAGCACCAAAGTCAATTCTAGCAAAAAAAAAAAAAAAAAAAAAAAAAAAAAGAGAGAGATTTTGATCAGCAGCAACACACTGGGGGGGGGGGGGGGTCTGCACCTCAGCGCACAGAGGCACGAGCGAGGACGCTTCCACAGAGGCGGTGTTTGTACGTCACCCGACCTGCCCCTTGTGCTCTTCAGAGTGAGAGCACGTTTTCCAGCCTGCCGTGGACGACGGAGGAGAGGCGTGAGGTGTGATGGGAGCGAGCGGCCGAGGTTATCGAGCGGAGGCTTCCTGCATTAACCCGACGACACCGGCAGACCCCGACGTCCACACTGCGAGGCTCATTAGCATCTTTTTTTTTTTCCCGCTCGCTAACAGCTAAGATCTAGGAGCAGATTTTGTTTTCACCCCCAAGAAATTTATGCAAATCGTTTTCAAAAACGGCGCCGCTCAAGCAAACAGGCTCCTTTATCACGACTGCGAGCGGAACCTGGAGACGAGCTCGGGGCTAATCCACCAGGAGCGGCAGCCTCGCCCTCTGGAGCCCCTTCACAATAAAACACTCTGATCTTAGTTTAGATTGCAGGACGGAAAAACCTTGTGCCGTGCTCGCTCGACTCGATGCGATGCGTGTTGCCGTACAGAAAGGGCAACCTTTGTGGAAGGGGTGATTCCATGAGGCTGGATCAAGTCTGACAGTTCCTGAATTCCCAGTACCGGGCGTCAGGTTCTGTCGACGGTCTTGGTCTCATGGTTTCACACTAACTCTGAACCTCGGTCGGAGCGTGTGTTCCTCAGGTTTAGGTTATTTTCCTCTGCTGTTTAAATTGTTCATATTTCTTTTTTTTTATATTCCCTGTTTATAGTGTTTATATTGCTTACTGCTATTTATCATGTGTATACTGTATATTTCTTCTAAATTTGCACATTGACCTACATATATGCACATTTTATACACCTATGCACACGTTTTTTTGCACATTGTTTTTTTGCACACTGTTGTACCTAGATCTCTAGTGTGTTGTACTTAGATCTTATTCTTTATTTTTTATTTATTTAATCTTGTAATCTGTGGATACTGCTGAAAAACTGCGAATTTCCTAGATAGATAAAGTATCTATCTATCTATCTCTACCTCTTCATGCCACGTCTCAGACGGTCTTATTTATATTCAGTAAATTTCAGGAGTTGGTGTTGTGAGGCTTGCACGACCATGACAGGCATGAAAACTACAGGCCTACATTACGAAAAGTTGTTTTTAGAACAGAGGAAGAGGACAAATACGAAGCCCTGAAGTGTCACGGCGAGTTTTATTTTCTTTTTGCGTAACCTCGTAATACCTTTTGCGGTCCGTCGTAATATTTTCCTACTTCCCTTCCGTTCCCTCTGAGCCGTTTGTCTGTTTTCGCTCGGCTGCTCTCCGAGAATGCATTTACATTCACCTTCACTAATCACACAACCGTGCCGACTGAGCAGCAGGACTGTATCGGCAGAGTTAATGTCCAATTCAAAATAAAATTCAATGAGCTGCACTGAGAGGAAACAGACGCACGGCTCAGAGGGAACGGACGCAGAAAGTATCGCGAGGTAAAAATATTACAAGACGATGCAAAATTTATTGAGAGAGAAGCCAAAACACATGGCGAGGGAATGCAAAAGTCGCCATGACCCTTCAGGGGCTCCGTAGAAAAGCCTCTTTCCAAACCAAATCAGTAGCTGGGTTTCCATCCAAATATATCGAAATTTTTGAGCGAATTTTGTCAAAATGCGCAAAAGAAAATGCGAATTTAGGCCTGTTTCCATTAGTTTTGTTTTGCGATTATTGGGAGCAGAGTGCGCCGTGAGATGACATCATAAGATAGCGTGTGTGTGTCGACTGAACAACAACAAACACTCAGCTGACACTCAACAGCTGATCAGGGACAGATTCCTGCTGAACTTGTCGGCTCTTGGGAGAAGTCTGCTTACTATTTTGGCAGCGCTAACTTCATACCGAACCATCCTAAATAAGGAATAAGTGACTAATAATAATAATAATAATAATAACTAATAATAAGACTGTAGCGTAGAAGTGTGACGTGGTATCCGGTCCAGTCATCGTTTATTCGCAAAACCTGTTTCCACAGCAAAAAGTCGCATTTCCTTTTATCGATACGCTGAGAAATCCACCCCCTCCAAGCGTAAAAACTTTTTTGCGAATTTTCGGCCGTTTTTTCGAATTTCTGGTGTTTCCATCCAAAATTTCTGAAAATGCCAATAGAAATAGGTGGATGGAAACCCAGCTAGTTTCAATTTCAAACAACTTTTGAAAGCGAAATCTCTCTGTTTCCTCGCCAGCAGAGCAGAGCGGTCATGTTTTCACCTCTTTGCATTTGTCTGACTGTTTGTTAGAGGAATGTCTCCAAAAGTTATGAATGAATCTGCATGAAACTTTGTGGAAAGGTCGGTCACGCTGCAAGGAAGAACTGATTCACTTTTCACACTGATCGGCTAAAACGGATCAACGGGCTTGATTAACTTTTGATGAATATTCAACATGTGGAGCTCGCATATTTATCAAACCCATAATCGTATTTTTTAACTTGGAATTACTTTTAATAATCAAGTTTAATATTAACCATCATATTAAGTGTTTATAAATGCTGTCAGTTTTCTCAAGCTAATTCCTAGATCACTTAAAGGTCCAATCTGCGACTTTTTGCTTTGAGTCAAGGAGTGCATCGCTAGTCCCGCCCTCCTCGCTGTTAGTTGTTCAAGGTCCCGCCCCCTCACGTGTCACTCATCCTGATGACCCGCGGCGACGCCCGTCAGGCCTCCGCAGACTCGGAGGCGGATGGCAAACGAAGCGCCGAGTGTTTCTGAACATGCAGCTCCTCTTTTGTCTACTGCATGCAAAATATCCTTTAAAAGCCATTTTTTAGGCGAATGAGAGAGAGATTTATGCATGAAGACACAGACTGATAGTATGGCGTTCACTGTGCGATGTGAAGGTGCACACAGCAGCGTCTGCCACAGAGGGCCACGCCGTGCAGCGTGGGTGGGATGCCGCTCCCGCCCGGCTGACGCTGACGTGTTGTGGCGTGTGGAGCCGCGGGAGCAGCCGGAGACGGAGCCGAGAGGCGGTTCGTTCTGCAGCGCGAGCGTACTCAGCTGCCGCCGCCCCGAGCACCGACTCTCCCTTCCCTTCAAACGGCCTCTCTCCCTCGCCCGGCCCTGAATCACCGGGCCGGCCGCTCAGAACGCTGCTGCTGCGGCCTGGAAAGCGCTCTGGTTTCCGCCCCGGTCGCTGGATGTCGGTCAGCCCCGGCGGCAAAGTGCACCCTCGTAACCAAGGTGATTTTCATCAACAACAGCTCTGACCACACCACGTGCATCGCTGCAGTTCACTGGTGTCATGTGACTGAGCATTTGAATTCCTTTAACCCTATAAAGCCATTTGTATCATATATGATACACATTTTCAATTCTGTTTTTCAATCAATACTTGACCAAAATACTGTTGTATACCTTTGAACACGTCCCCTGTTCACCCTGGACCATACCATTGGCACTTCAAGTACATATCATATATCATACACCAGAAAGGTCATGTAATAACATATTTTTTGAATTTTTATATATATATATATATATATATATATATATTGTTATAGGACTAAATAAAGGGTTCAATTTAAAAAAAATTGAATTTTCTGCCAATTTTTTCATAGTTCAGGCTTTATAGGGTTAATATCTCAAAATAGCTTGTATAGTGCAGATTTCTATTTCACTAGGCGTGATTCTCGCAGAAGAGAATCAGGACACCTCACAGGAGCAGCTGAGTCACACCAAAGTTTGGCCGTGCATCTTTTTTCTCTCCAAAACTGAAAAAGCCTTTGTGCATTCACCACTTTGTTGAAAGGGGCACAAATGCATGTAAATAAATTCAATTTGCAGCACATTACCCACGCCGGGTTCGCTTTCACCTCTGCAGCACGTCGGGAAAACTCATCTTCTTTGTATGAGGCTTCATCTGCAGGCGACTTAACACCAGAATTAGCAGGATTTGTGGTTTTTCTTTCGCTGGAAACGCTCAGTATTCAGTTTGCCGTCCACCACACACCACTAATGTACACAAAGCACGCGGCACACCCAAGGGTCCGCTTAACAAAACACTCCATATGCTTCCACTACACTAATTTCTGGAATCAATAACAACTTCAAGGCACTAAAAGTCAGCAAACGAATGTATAAAAAATTCAGAATATTGGATTTATACAATGCCATCATCAATTTTCATGAATACTTTTGCATTTTTTATGAGAGGATGAATCAAGTACGGTCTAACTCTATTTATTAAAGCTGGTGGGATGAATAATTACGACAAAAATAAAACATACTTTAATTGAATGCTTTGTAAAATCTGATTACAACCACAGGAAAAAGATGTCAGCTGATGTTTTGTAGCTGGTCTTGATCGTTATTTAAAAAGCACCGATAAAGATGCAATTCTCAAACAAACACATGCTTCAGTTCCTTGTAGCAGACATGAGGAAATACAGTTAACCCTCTTATTATGTTTGGGGTCAATTTGACCACAGCCAATGTTTAACGTCTCTAAATAAATGATTAACATATATACATATATATACATATATGTGTGTGTGTGTATATATATATATATATATATATATATATATATATATATTTTTTTTTTTTTTTTTTTTTTTTTTTTTTTTTTTGCTTCATATTTAATGACTTTTCCTAATGTAATGGGTACTACCAGGTAAACATGAAATTCATATGATGATATGTTTTCAATGTCCTGTACACACTTTGTAACGCATCGGTTATAAATAACAAAAATCTGTACTTAGAAATAATATAAAGCCATTAAAACACCAAAAATGTATATTTCTTTCCAATTTTAGGTCAATCAGTGAGATTTTATGGTGATTTGCATATTTTTCCATAGTGGCCTAATAGGAATACTGGATGTATAAGTTATGTTTTATTTAAAGGGCTGTTTAGGTCGTCATCAAAGAAACATAAAGTATCTGACACATAAACTTTGGTAACAATTTTAGTTATAATAATTTTGTGGAGGTTTAAACTGCTGGGGTCAAATTGAGCCCAAACATAAAAGATGTTCGTAAATTTGAACAGAACAGGAGGGTTACGCATCGCTCATTGTGTTTATTTTATTAAAACTAAACTTGACCAAACGTATCCTAACTCGGACGCCACTTGCAAGAGATGCAGATCCGCTCCAGCCACATTCATCTGCACGTTATCATCTTCCAGACATTTTGGAGTTTAGTTTTCCTATTTCTTATTTTCCTATTTCTTATTCTCATTTGTGCCTTTATAGCTTCCAATGTTGCGTCCTTTTAGTTTCATTCCCCCTTCAGACAGCTGCAGCCCTGTGGGGTGGCACTATGGGGGGAAGGGATTCATGAAAAAGATGTTAAATATTGTAAAAACTTGTTGTGAAAAGATGTTAGAAATGACCTTGTGAGTTCAAGCGTGCCTTGCACCCTCTGTCGCGTCGTCATCCTCCTCCTCCTCTTCCTCCTCCTCATTATTGTCTCATCCTGCCTGCGTCTCTGCAGGATGAGCACGCCTGTGATTTCCACAGCGATGACGGCAGATATTCGTTTAATCACTGAATCCCGTTTGGAGCGAGCGTCTGCCCCGCCGCTGTCCTTGAGCAAGACGCCGCGAATCGCTCCCGGCCTCGGTTCTGCAACGCTGCCGACGACCCTGACCTCCGGACTGCCCGCGGCAAGGGGGATCACCTTATTAGCATCGTTATTGTTATTATTATTATTATTATTATTAAAGCACGAGCACAACACAGAGAAAACATAGGAACATGTCTACAGTAGAGCAAGTGAACCACGTCACTATTAAACAGAGAGTAAAGCAGCGGATGAAAGGATGAAAGAATGAAAGGATGAAAAATCCTTGTTTTAAATCTTTGCCGGGTGATTTTTTTTCCTCATAATTTTGACAAATCATCATCACACACACAGAGGCTCCAATCCAAAGTGACTGCACGCTGCTGCTGAAGCTGGAATCTCATTTGTTAAAATCCCGTTGGGACGAATCAAACAACCAATCACCTCGTTCGCAATCTCATGCATGTGCACCTCTGCCGTGCACGCTCGCCTCCCCCTCGGGTGGGAGTTTGAGCACCTGATTGGACGGTTGTCACACCACTGAGTGGATTGTTATCAGGTTTGAGTTCGTCGGTCCCTGCTGCATCTTGTGGTGGCTCAGAGGCTGTTAGCGCCTGTTCCCGTCATCACTCGGTGTCAACCAATCAGACGTCAGCTTTAGCCACAATCGTTAGCGACGTGGTTAAGGTTAGGAAAGGGCTCGTCGTGGCAGTTAAAGTCCCGCATGACCTCGACTAACTGTTAAACGGAGCATCTGAAACAGTGACATCATCCTGTGACTTAAAATTTCCACCAATCAAACCTTCACAAATCCTTAAACATCCTCTCTCGTCCACCTGTCCCTTCAAAATAAAAGTGTCTCATTTGATTGGTTGAGAGAGACTGATGATGGGAATAGATGCTAACAGCCTCTGAGCCACAGGAAGGTGCAGCAGGACCCCGCCGACCCAAACCTGTGGGCGGAGTCATCACTGATAACGTCCAATCAGCAGTGTGATAACGTTCGAATCAGGTGGTTTGAGCTTCGCCCGCCGTAAACAGTCACCTAAAGAAACTTAGAGCGCGTGTTTTAGTCGAACAGCGTAAATGTAGCATAAAGCACGCAGGTAAACAAGCTGAAGGTCTTACACCTCTGCATGGACGTGTGTGTCAGATATTCTACGATCAGCCGACATTTTCAAGCCCAAATGCACGTCACATAGCTCTGGTTTACGTCCAGAGATGCTGCTTTCATTCAAGTAAAAAATATTCCATCCTGGTAGAGCGCGTACCACAAATCAAAAATTACTTTGATGGAAATATTTATTCATGTTCACCCCATCTGACGCACTGCTTACAGAGACACTACAAAGTTTTCATTCTATTATAATCCAATGTAATGAAGCGCAGCGTTAAAATCAACACATATTATAGTAAAATGACTGATTTTTTTTTTTTTAATTACCGAAAAAGCACGTAAACACAGAAACTAAACAGTTACATAAAGTCCCCTCTCGCTTTCTTCTCTCTCTTTACTGTAAATATCAAATAAAGCAGAAACACTGGGAAAAAAAATAATCTTCGAAAAAAAATGCTTTCCACGCCCTGCTGTAACTGTTTAGTTTCTGTGTTTACATGCTTTTTAGGTAATTAAAAAAAAACAACAAAAATCAGTCATTTTACTATAATATGTGTTGATTTTAATGCTGCGTTTCATTACATTGGATTATAATAGAATAAAAACTTCATAGTGTCTCTGTAAGCAGTGCGTCAGATGGGGTGAACATGAATAAATTGTTCCATCAAAGTAATTTTTGTCAACATGCAACACAAAATAGAATGATTTACAGGGGGGAAAAATTCATCTGCTGAAATGTTCCTGTTTTGCACACAAACAAAGCAGCGTTGGACCAAAACAAGGCGTCCTGGAGCTGCAGCCGACAATGATTTCCACTAATCAGTTAATCATTTAGCCTGTAGATCCTGAAAAATAATGACAAAGCCTCACGGGAAGTGATCAGAGCCCAAAGTGAGGTCTTCAAATGCCTCTTTAGTCCAATCAGCCGCCAGAAAAACTACAAATTTTTAAAGAAATGAACAGAGAAAAGGAGGAAAATCACATCTTAGTTTGGCATTTCCCTTCAGAAAGGGCTAAAACATCCGATCAGCTATTGCAATTAAAAGTAATTACTCCCCTGTCAATCAAATAAATCAGTCTACACCACAACATACAGCTTTCCAATCCTGAAGGAGCGACTGAAAAAGACACAGATTTATCAACTTTTATACAAATTAATGCAACAAGTGCCGCTTTTCAAATTACAAACTAGATGGAAACTGCTGGATAAATTTAATTATCAACCAACTGTTCTATTATCTCTGGGGTCCATTTGATCCCATTCAGTGTTTAACATCTCGAAACACATGATTAACATCCTTTTTTTTTGTTTGTTTTTTTGTTTTTTTTTTGCATCATATTTAATGACTTTTCCTAATTTAGTAGAATGGAATTAACATGAGAATAATATACTTTCTGTGTCCTGAACACGTTTTGTACCCACAGCAAAATTTTACACACATTTGCTTTAGTTGTTTTTATTATAATTTAGTCATTATAAACTGCTGTGGTCAAACTGATTAAAAAAACGTGAGTAAATTTGAAGGAAACAGTTAAAAATGATAGAAAGAAATAAAAATAAGAACTTTAAATAAGATTTTTTGTGTCATATTCTGATGTTTTGAAGTGACTCGTCATGTGAGCATTAATGTGTGTGTTTATGTGTGAATGTGAACGAGGGCGTGTGGCGTGGGCGGTGGGTTTCCTGCTCGTATGTTTGCACACGTGTTTACATGCCTGTGTATGTATGCACGTGTGTGTGTGTGTGTGTGTGTGTGTGTTGCAGGATCCTTGTCAAAGGGCAAACACAGCCGCTTAGCCGTGCTGAGAGCAGCTCCCGGAGCGCGGAGCTGACACAGCGCATCCGTCAAGGCGCAGAGGAGAGGAGCAGCAGCCGCGTCTCCTCTCCTCTCCGCCTCCTCACAGCATCAGGAGCTCCTGAGACACGAGCCGCCGGCCCGGGACGCTCCCGTCTCCCCCAAAAACAAGACGCCGCGCTCTCAGAGCCACACCGGGACGGCAGGACGACCCGCAAAAGACACACGACGAAATGCCCCGAGATTTTTAAAGTAGAGGAGAGAGGAGAGAAAGGAGGAGGAGGAAGAGAAGAAGAATGAGTAAGAGCGAGGAGAGTGAGATGAAGAAGAAGTGAAAAAAGAGATGAGACAGCAGAGGAGAAGAGGAGGAGTGGAGGAATGAGAAGAGAGAAAATGGGGGAGGATTGGGAGAGTGAACTGGAGAGGGAGAACACGAGGATGAAAGATTAAGAAGAAGAAAGAAAAACAGGAAAGAGGCGGTCAAGAAGGAGGAGGAGGAGGAAGAGAGGGAGCAGGAAGAAGAAGAGGCAGGAGGAGAAGATAAGTAAAGGACAAGTAAGAACAGAAGATAAGAAGACAGGAGGAGACGATTTAGAGGAGAGAGAGTGACAAGAAGAAAGGAGTGGAGGAAGAGGGAGAGCAAGAACAGGTAAAAAGGGATGAGGAAAGAGGAGGAAATGAAGAAGAGGGGGAATTGGGAGCAGTTAGTAGAAGAAAGGGAGAAGAAGATGAAAAAGGATGAAAAAGAGAAGAGAGTAAGGAAAAATAAAGATTTAAAGAGCAGAAAAGAGACAGAAGAGTGAGATTTGAGAGGAGCTGGTGTGAAGAGGAGGAGGAGGAGGAGTAAAAGAGGAGAAAAAAGAGTAATAAGAAGATTATGACAAATGAAGAGGTAGAAGAAGGCAAAGGAGGAGAACAAGGAGGAAAGAGGAAGAACAGAGTGAAATTCAAAAAGATCAGGAATGGAGAGGAGGAAGGAGGAGAAAGAGGGGGAGGAGGAGGAGGAGGAGGAGGAGGAGGAAATAATGTCCTAATATTGAACAGGTTGCATGAGGAGCCAGCTGGCGTCAGTCGGCGGGGCGAGCTGCCAGCACATGTCAACCCACGTCGCGCTCCCTCGCCCCGCACCTCCTCTCCCCACCACGCCATCCAATTACACAGAAACACCAGGAGGAAAAAAAATAACCTAATCTGAACAGAGAGAGAGACACACACACACACACACACACGCCACGTACTGGGAACATCATGTTTTCCAGTCCATTCCCCACATCTCTCTCTCCCCTAACCTCCTCTGTGAACTGACACAAAAAAAGAAAAGAAAAGAAAAGAAAAATCATTCTTTGTGCCGAGATGATTTTTGGAAGTGGTGGCGTCTCAGGAGGGGCTTTATTCTCAGAGAAATTAGACACGTACAAATCAGATTAACATCAGATTAGCTCCTCCACGGCATCGAGACACATGCAACGTCACACGAGTGTAAACACGACCACAGCGGTGATTCTGCATGTTTACGATCTGAAAATTAAACTTTTGGAGACTTCAAACTTTCCTCACACCAGGATCCCATCACTGCAATAAAGTCCTCCATGTTAGTTTTTCCTAAAAGCAGCAGCACTGTTGTGTTTTCAGGGCTTGACATGCAAGGTGAAACGATCCCTCCGCCAGGGAAAGTAGTCCCAGGGAAAGCGGTTTCTGAATGTTATACGAACCAAAAATTGAGATCTTAGGTATTACAAGCATGATTTGCATAATGTAATAAACACTTAGGATAACTGGTGCACTCCTTTAACAAAACTCTAAACAAAGCACGCTGGGCAACACACACACACACACACACACACTCTCACCTTTGGTGGTCTCGTCCTCGATGGGCTGCTTGAAGAGCGTGATGTCCTTGAAGGTGCAGAGGAACAGGACCACCTTGTCGTTCTCGTTCCTGATGGGAGCCACTTGCATGTAGAACCACACCGGGCTTCCTGCAGAGACACCGCAGATTACACGGGTTAGGGCCACGCCGCGTGTTTGAGGACACGCTTCGACCCGTGAAGCAGCGGCCGGCTGGCGTTTGCATCAGTGACGCTGTGAGCGGACGGTCATTATTTAATATAAAACAACCAGAAATGTCATGAATGTTCCTGTCCGGTTCCTCCTGCTGTCAGCCTGCAGTGAAGACAAACTGGATGTTTAAATGTCCAACAAAATCTACTCATATTCTGTACAACAGCATATTAAGGCTGCTGAAGGGGGGAAATGAAATTATAGAGATGGGGGAAGGGGCGGCAATATTCTGAGAGAAAAACTCAGAATCACCAGGATTAAAGTGGTAAATTTATCAGTAAAAACTCAAAAATTGTCGAGGTTTGGTTTTGGAAGGGGTTTCAGGAGATGGATTAAAATAATGTACAGTAATCCTAAAGCTGGAGTTATGACAAATGGTGTGATCTCATCATTCTTTGAGCTCTCCAGGGGAACAAGACAGGGGTGTCCCCTTTCACCACTGTTATTTAATAATTGCCCTGGAACCTCTAGCGATTGCCATAAGAGCAAACCCCTCCATCAAGGGAGTGGATGGTGGTTGTACGATGATGACGTATTACGGCTACTAAAGGGGAAAAATAAAATTATAGAGCCAGGGGAAGGGGCGGTAAAATTCTGAGAGAAAAACTCAGAATTACCAGGATTAAAGTGGTAAATTTATGGGAAAAAACTCAAAAATTAATGAGAAAAAAACTTAAATTCTGTGGGTTTTTTTGTTCGTTTGTTTGTTTGTTTTGTTTTGTTTTTTTAACCACCCCTATTAATTATTGATTAGCTTTATTCCAAATTCTCTACCTTGTGTTCTTAAATTGTTTCTCAATGCCCTTGCTTTTTTAAATGAATTATTTATTATTATTATTATTATTAATTTCCTCTGTGTTTTTTCTTTGTTTGTTGTTTGTTATTTTACCTCCCTGTGCCTCTGTATTATTCGCTCATGCTCTCTTTGTTATTCAAATTGAAAATGAAAATAAAATTTTGATTAAAAAAAAAAAGTTCTGTAATGAAAAAGTCAAAAATTTATGAGAAAAAAAATCTGAAAAATATCGAAGTCACAGCAATGTCTCCTCAATGTCCAAACACTGATGATAATAATAATGTGATTCTGGGCTTCAATCACCAGGATTTCCTTCTTACTTAATCCCACAGTAGAAGAACAAATTACTTTATATTTTTCTGTTTTTTTTTTTTTTTTTTTTTTTTTTCATAAATGTACAACTTTAATCACAGAAGTTTTGAGTTTGTTTTCACAAATTTGTGACTTTATAATCTCGGAATTTTTGTTTTTTTCTGGTGAATTAACCTCTTTGATCTGAGAGGATATTTTTTTCTTGTAAATTTTATGACTTCAATCTTAAATTTTTTTTTTTCTCAGTAGATCAGCCCCCACCCTTCCCCCTGCCGTCATACATGCATTTGTGTGATTTGTGGTTGTGGAAATACTTCTCTTGTTAAAAAAAGAAAAAAAAAGTTTGGTTTCCTGCTTTTCCACTTCCCCCATATTTAATCATTTCTGCAAACCACAGTCTTTGGGACATTTTGAAAGGAACAGCCGCAGCGTTTTTCTGTCATGCTGGCCCACTTTGTGTGGACGCTGCCGGCGTGGGACGCGTCCCGACACGTCACCCAATGTTCCCGGGACGGGCTGCAGAGCACGGTTTGATCCACGCACACCGTGTGAACCGCTTCTTTAATGGTTTGAAATTACCCCCAGATTCAAGCGGCTGCGACAGAACAACACGATGTCAAAAACAAGGTCATCATCATCATTTCGGGGGGAACTCACTGTTCTTCCTGCAGGGACGCACCTCAGAGCGGCTGAGGCTCGTCAGCGTCCCGCGTCTTTTTCTGCTTCTCCACAAAAACTGAAAGAGGAGAAAGTCGCCGACCGCTTCGTGCTACAACTTCAACTGCAGAGACAAGTTGTACTTTGTCAGCAAATTGCTGCTATTTTCATGACTGATCTTTTTCTTTTTTCTTTTTTTCTTTTTTGGTGTTTTGTTAAAACCACTTTTCTCTGCCACCTATTTCTTACATGGCGTTTTTTTTTTTTTTTTTTTTAATAACTGATCATTTTCAGGAGACAGGAACATTGCACTCCTGACTAACTTGGCTTGCTGATCCATGAATTTGAGATTGTTTTATTGTTCCTCTCGCTCTGCAGAAAAACATCTACCTCTTATCTACTTAAGATGAGCTGTTTAATTCATAATTCAGTGATAATGAACATTTCATTTTGATTTCCGTTTCCCATTTCCATCAGAAATAACCATCAGTCTTAAATCCCCCTCATTCAGACAAGTGATGTGAAAAAACGGAGCACTCACTGTTCTTCCTGTAGAGCAGGACCTCGAAGCAGTTGGACTCATAGTTGTCGAACGTCTGTCTGACTTTGTCGATGGTCTTCTTGTCCGTCAGCTCGCCGTACATAAAACTGTGGGAGGAAACAGCAGCACCGATCAATACCGACCCACGGCCTTTACCCCCCCGCGACATTCATCACACACAGTCCCGTAAGGGCTCTGTCAATCTGTTATCTCGCCATAAAGCGGCCGTTAAATTTTATGTTTGGTTTGGCGAAAGACACGGAGACATAAATCTGTGTCAGAGTGAAGGTTTGCGGGGGCGTTTTGGACTGGAGCAGCGTGCGTTTACTGGCATGGCTCTAATTATCCCTTAAAGGACTAGAGATGTTTTAATCACTACTAACATCATCAGTCTGAGTGATTAGTCTCCCTCTAAACAGTTGCAAGCGTCTTACAGGACAAAACACACCGGTGGGACTCAAAGCCTCTGCAGCTCGACACGACAAACACTTTGAGGACAGAGCGCGTGACTGCAGTAGAAGTAGAAGTACTGTTCCTCTGCTGGTATGTGACTGCAGTAGAAGTAGAAGTACTGTTCCTCTGCTGGTATGTGACTGCAGTAGAAGTAGAAGTACTGTTCCTCTGCTGGTATGTGACTGCAGTAGAGGTAGAAGTACTGTTCCTCTGCTGGTATGTGACTGCAGTAGAAGTAGAAGTAGTGCAGTAAAAATCTCCTGCAGTAAAAGTCCAAAGTGTCTCATGTCAAATGTCCTGGCAGTAAAAGTGACTGAGCTCCTTTTTCCAAACAGTAACTGTGTTAGCTGGGATCTTTTCCATGCAGTTAGAAAAGGAGGAGAGAACACGCTGCACACTGCATGCTTTTAAAGGGGCATTACGCTCAACGCTGTAGAGGTGGAGTCTACAGGACCTCGATGATTACACTGGAATATGACTTTATATGTGTGCGGTCTAACTTTGGAAAAACAAAATAGATGAGAGTTTTGCCAGGCGTGCCTCTCTTCCACCGTTATTGCAGGAGAGCTCACATGTCAACAGTTTGTGAATATTTTAAGTAATAATCCGCAGCATTTTGGTCATTCCAAGCGTTCATAAGAGCTTTTCCATTTGTTGTCTGGTCGCTCTTTCCTGCCGCACAGGAAGTGATGCGGTTTGTCTGAGAGCAGCTACAGAAACTCAAACTTCACTCACAGCAAGTCCAGAGAAAGAGGCATCACAGGTGGTCTCTGGCAAGGTTACTGTGGTCAACTAAAACTTATCTAATAACTAAAACTAGGTGTGAAACAAACATTTTAGTTAACTGAAGCAAAAATATAAATTAGACTTTGGAAAGAAGCAAAAACTAACCGATGAGTGCTGGGCTATACTCATGCTGCCGACATTTTCTCCCAGTTTCCTCATGTCCAATTCATGCTGCCACTTTAATGTGCATTTATAGATTAAAAGGTATTATCTATTATCTCTTCCAGGCTGTGGTTTGTCCCTTTGGCCTCCCTGTGAGCTCTGGTCATCAGGATGTACAGTTTTGTTATAAGTTGTCGATATGTCAGCTTGTTGTACAGCGACTGCACTCAGCAGAGAAAGTGGCACCTCGTAAACTTTCCCTGAGGAAAACAAACAAAAAAAAACGCATCCGTTGCCATTAGGCAGCTGCTGTCACAGGCCAGCCTTTTTTTACCGGCGGCTCATTATTTTGTCAGCGGCCGGCAGGTTTCAGCTCTCGGTGTCACATCTGAGTGGACTGCAGGTCTCGGAGCAGCGGGCAGTGGACGGATGAATCTCTGTGTCCCCATTCTGACTCGGCTCAGTGTCCAGGGGAGCCTTTTAGCCGCCGGCAGGACAAGGCCTTCCCCTGCGGTCAGGGCTGAGAAACGCCCGAGGACGAGACGAGAAGCCCTTTGGAGTCGCATTTTAAACAGTTTGACTGACAGGCGAGCAGGACGCCGCCCCGGAGCCGGACCGGGCCTCGCTCCCCTGGCAGCTCCAAATTGGATTCATTTCAAAGTGTTAGTGAGCGGCAGGCCATCTCTCTCTCTCTCTCTCTCTCTCTCTCTCTCTCTCTCTCTCCCAGATGCTGAGGATTTTGTGCAGCGAGTGACTTTGCTGAGCTCCACACTTTCTGTCGCCTGCTTTCGGAGCAGCAGCTCTCAGGCGGTAAACTAACTCGCCGCCGTGTAAACAGCTCTCCCAACAGCAGCACGCCCAGGTTTTAATGATCACCGAGCAGCGGAAGTACAGAGAATTGCCACTTTTCGCCGTGTTTCTTCCTCCCTCTCTCTCCGTGCAACTTAAATAATGGATCAAACCGAACAGCAAAAAAAAAGGGACGGACTCAGTGATTTTGTGCAGGATCGGGGGAACACTCTGAAAAAAGATGTGACTTTGCAAAAACAACGAGGGGTGGCGACTCGTGTGTGGCTATAACTCATACAAGAACTGGTATTGTGAAAAATATGGGTCTTTAACAGTGAGTTCTATTTCAACTGAACCATTTAAAACTCCCTTTCCATTACCAACACAATAAACAAGACGAATGCCTACCCTACATTTCCTTCTGGTTTAAATGCAACTGAATTACACAGATGAAAATTTAATGCATAATATTATCGAGTTATGCCGCGACTCCGGTGACAATAAAGCGACACAAGTAGAGAGCGCTGCAGTCTTAAGTCGTTACAGCTAAATTACCGCATCAAGTAATGCTGTCATCTTGCACAATAATGACGTCTGTGAGGTGCAGATGGCAAATGGCCGCCACGGCGAGTGTCGTTGGTTTACCTGCATGTGCTGCTCTTCTGCATGACCTCGGCCCTGTGGAAACCAGACAGCTTGCAGAATCCGTCATTGCTGTAGACTACAGGCCACTCCACGATCTGGGCGTTTCCCAGGAGGAAGCTGGTCTCTGGCAGAGGCACAGGGCAGACACGGTGTCAGGGTTAGTGATCATAATAATAATATTGATTAATAAAGTCAAGCATGTGCAGCAAAACACAGCCTGTGAGCTTCATATGGAGCCCCTCTGCCAGGCTAATGATGCACGACGTGACGACATGCACACAAACTAACAAAATTTCATGTGAACAAAGGAAAAATTCTCCGTCCCCTTGTCCAACAAGGCACAGAAAAAAGACAAACTGAAAATGACAAACTTGGCAGACCTAAAGGTTACGTTCACACAGCAGCTGAAAGTCACTCAATCCTGATTTTTGTCTCCTCAGATTGGATCTTTTTGCCTTGATAGTTGATGGACCTGGATGTGCCTGTTCACATTTACAACAAGCACACATGCTAATACAAAACTATCACTGCCACCACAGTCCATCACTGATATGAATAAAGTAGGCAGGCAGTCATTTCTTGTATGGTTTGCTTTGGTGTGACAGTGGAGGGGTGCAGAGTGCGGCGACCCGACCCGAGCTCGATGGGACCCGACAGGTCAGGCCGGGTCCGAACTAAAATTTAGAAATTACGTTCGGGTTCAGGTCGGGTTTGGTCACGCTGGTCAAATCAAACAGCCTTTATTGCCATTATACAAAGTTGCACAATGAAATTTGGGTGTTACTTTGGTGAGAAATGATGGAGCTGCTGTCTGTTCTGGGTGACTTCCTGTGCAGTGCTGGAGTTTACGTAATGACGTTGAAGGCAACACGTAGGCTATTTGAGGCGGTAAATGTAACCTAACGATGGAGGACGAGCAAAATCTCAGACTCGGGTCGGGTTCGGACAAAAATATGTGACCCGATCCACACTGGGTGAGAGCAGGAGGGCAAAAAAGTTTGGATTGAAGCGTTTTTTCCATTGCATCTTTTAAAACTGCAACTTCCTCCTCCTTGCTGTGATCCTCCATGTCTTGTTTCCTCCACCGCTGCTGACAGTCTTCTTCTTTTCGTTTCTTTTCGTCTCCCATTTCTTGACACAGGTCTTTGCGTGCGTGTTGAACTCTGCAAGGTCTTTCTGGCTGCAGGGGTCGGGTGGTAGAGGGCAGATGAGCCAGTGCTCCACGGTTGGTCCGGTCTTGTGGCCCCATTTGTTCAGA
This sequence comes from Myripristis murdjan, assembly GCF_902150065.1. NCBI lineage: Eukaryota > Metazoa > Chordata > Actinopteri > Holocentriformes > Holocentridae > Myripristis > Myripristis murdjan. The sequence continues at coordinate 3,610,597 of NC_044001.1, read as the reverse complement.
GCGTCTTTGGATCATCCTGTTCTCGTTCTCAGGCGGTTCAGATTTTTCCCACTGGGTCCATGGTGCGTCTGAGCCAAGAGGGAGTTCTTCAGCAGGTGGAATTTGCATGTCATGGCCTCTGGTTTCTTCCCGGGATGTCGTTAGGAGTTGGACTTAAGTGATTGTGTTGGGGCTTTACGTCCATAAAGATTGCGGCGTTCGTCTGTTGTGGCTTTTGTCATCTGGACTTTGCTTGTAACTTCCCGTCTGACGTTGGAAGGGGCAACACCAGCATGGAGGTGTAAGTTTCACAGATGAAAGTGGCTCGAATCAGCATCGACAGCTCCAGATTCAGTGCGTTTTCATGCCGTTCACACCGGCACAGAAATCACATCTGTAGCACATGTGAAGAAAAAACTCAGATCTAGATCCCTCTGTCTGAACGGAGCCTGGGTGACTCTCTCCTCCTTAAGCTGCAGATGTTTTCTCTCCGGTTTCATGCAGACATTTCCACTCAGCTGTAGATGAAATGAAGCTCGCTGCTCGTGTTAATCCAGACCTGGGCGAGGGAACCTTTCTTCGCCTCCGCCGAGGGCTTTGGTTTCTTGATAACAGACCGCCTAGGAGTGGATTATCCCACTTGTTACACATTTGGCGGTCTGTATAGCGCTGTGAGGGCTTTAAAATCTAAGGAAATAACAATAAAACTTTTTGTTTTTTTCTCCGAGGGTGGGCAGTGCCATCCTGTTTCCATTTAAAGGCTGCCAAGTGGCTGAGTTCGCCTCCGACAGGCAGGCAGCGAGCCACGACACAACCCCAAACACATAGAAAATATATCATGAAAAGGTGTAGGTTGAAGCCTGAGCTTATTGCGCCCACCCTCCTCACACAGCAGACATTATATTTCAGGATATAAAATAAACTTCATGAGCTCAGTGATGAGGGAGGACAAACTGTAAATGAGCAAGCAAATACAGACGAGAACAAAATTCCCCATATAGCAAGAGTGTGTGCATCGCTTTCTAACAGTGCAACTCAAGATGTGAAGAGTGTGTGTGTTCATCAGCAGACAAAATGAGCACACACACACCTGTTATCTCCTATAAAGGTTTGTTGCTGCCTCGGTGCTTGCATGGTGCCAAATGAGGAGAAATCTCACTTTGCATATCAGCACTCGGCTTTCCTTCAGCTTGGTTTTTATTGATATTTAGCTGATATTCAATATGGACTAAAAGTCTTAATCTCAACCTTTAGCAGCTGCATCGTCCCATCAGTCAGCTGAGTAAGACGCACAGCAGCCTCCTCAGCCTGAGCTGCTCTCCTCCTCTGCACAAACAATTTTTCAGCAAAAAAACGATTAACTGTTACTTCCATCTATATGCATGAATCTTTACATTTTACCATTTCAATGTGAAAACTTTGAGGATCCCCGTTTCCTGCAGAATTTTATTCTTGTCATGATGCTCTTCACTGAACACCTGAATGAACAGATGCAATCCAATCCTTACTTATTGGCCAATATCTAATATTTACTACATATTTACTTAAGCTACTACTGATGTAATATATGAGCAAACTGACAGTAAAAAAAGCGAAGATCCAGGGTTTGCTTATATTTATTGTTCCAAAACTCAAGGTGCTGTCTGCTCACCGGCCAAATGACTCATGCCGGCTGCCAAACATGTGAGAAGCAGCACCGAGACGACAGGGAGGCCCAGAGTTCGACTTCCTGACTAACCCAGCGGCTGACACGGTGTGTGTGACACAGCGGAGTGTGTGTGTGTGAGCCGCCGAGCAGCAAACACAGTCCAGGAAAACTAAAATGTAGACCTAAACTCCACTAGACTACCTTAAAAACTTATATTATAGTTGACATTCACTTCATCAAAACTGTAAGTAATCACCCGAACACGGTGGCTGCTTTCATTTAATTTCAGATTACTGCGTCATATTTTATGTAAAAATGAACCAGAGCAGAAGCAGATAAGGAAAAGGTTTGAGAATAATTGCAACACTCGAGAACAGGCACAAATGTTCCTCTTTGTCCCATTTTCTAAAGACACCAAACAGCGATTTAAACGGCCCTCTGAGCGACTTCTCAGGTACAATTTTAAGTCAGGCGCCAGGAAAAACTGTTATTTTGTTGTTTTTTTGTATTTAATGCAGTTACACGTCCATCCAACCTTAACTAAATGGAGCGGAGCAAACCTCCCATCACAAGTCGAATAACACTGACCCACTTTTGACAACAATTAGACATAATAACCTCGCTCACACATCAGCCACTTCTCCGCTCTGAACTTTACAGAAAACAATCGATCGCCTTGTTAAACCCGAATAAACCACGACAGCAGCGAGGCGTTGCACCCTGGGTAATGCCAGACTGTAGCAACATCTGCGGCGGCACATTTACCATTTGTTTCTCTTTCACAACCGCAGAGATATTAATTATGCATGCGTGTGGATGGATTCTGCACGGGATCCGTTTCACCGGCGAGGTTGGAGATTCACACCGGCCGCAAAGTTGAGACTCCACGGCGACTCCCAGCAGCCGTCACCTGGATGACGCCTGGATGTCACCTGGATGACATCGACTCCCAGCAGCCGTCACCTGGATGACGCCTGGATGTCACCTGGATGACATCGACTCCCAGCAGCCGTCACCTGGATGACGCCTGGATGTCACCTGGATGACATCGACTCCCAGCAGCCATCACCTGGATGTCACCTGGATGTTTCTGGGCTTTTCTAACCAGGTGCAGTCGGCCGGGAGAGCAGGGAAGCTGGCCGGTGAGTTTTGGAGTAAAAACGTTGTGATAAGGGCCGGATCGTGGCCCTGCGAGGCCCCTGGGCGCTTGTCTTTGGGGCCACATTTACACCACATGGTTCAAGTGACCCAATTCAGATTTTTTTTTTCTCCCATGTGGCCCAGTTTGGACATGAGTCACGACCGTGGGAGCAGAAAAAAAGCACATGGGGTCGGACATCCTCAGATAAAAATCAGATATGAATCGGATGTCTGCCGATGCGACTGCAGTGTAAGCGGACAGATCGGATATACTCTGTTACCATCATCGATAACACACACACACCTGTCTGCCAAAACACACACCGGTGGAAAATTTAGACCAAAACAGGGAAAGCTCGGGGCTGCAGACTGTTGAACAGGGAAAACGACGGCCGACAGTGGCCAGAGAAGTCACGCCAGTCTCGTCTGCCTCCATTTCTAATGTTTGTTTATCTCAGTGTTTGTCTCTGTACCTGTGTGTAGCTGTTTACCTGTGTTTCAAGTGTGTGTGCATGCAGGTTGTTTCAGGTGTTAGGTAAGTGTAAGCACAGTGATATCAGATATGGGTCACTTGAAAGCAGGTGTAAACTGACAGTCAAATAAATCAGATATGGACCCGAGGTGGAAATGTAGCCTTGGAGGCCGCCTCAGATTTCCTGTGCTGGTGTCCTTTTTGCCGTCATCCTCTCAAAATCAACCATTGGATTGTGAAAAATCCAGCTGTCTGACTCTGTCAATGTAAGTGACAGTGAGCTGATGCCGATGCTGATGTCTGTGCCAAAAAAAAAGTATTAATTTTATGACAAAGGCCATTGTAGCGTCAGTGATCTCAGTGAGGATGGAGTCAGACGATGTTTTGTGATGTTCACTCGACAAATCGCCACAACTGATAAATCATCCTGATGATCAACTAACCGATTAATCAACTAATCATTACAGAACTAGTCGACGCCACTGATCTCCGGTTAGCTTGGTTGGTGATCTCTGCTCGGTGAAGCTCAGAAAGCAGCAGAGCCTGGGACAGCGTGTGTGTGTGTGTGTGTGTGTGTGTGTTACTGTACTGTGTGACCTTACATGAGCCTGCGGGTATGTGAGTGAGAGCAGTGGAAGACTCAGGTCTCACCTGTCTGGCTGCATGTACAGCACGGCACCGTTACACAACCCAGAGCCGCGGGGCGCGGGGCGAGGGGCTGGCCTGGGTGACCCCGGCCCGCACGCAGGCACACCGGGTGTCCAAAATATTAGGGACGAGGAAAATATGTTGAAAATCAGTATATCAGTGTATCGCAATGCAAAAACTGTGACGATACAAATCGTGGGGCGGGAAAATTAATGTCAGCTACATTTTATTCTGCTGTAATCACAAATTAGACAAGCTCTCCTTTCAAATGATATTAATCTGCACTTGGTAATGACAGCATGTTTAAATTGTTTACATTCTAGCAAGTTACTGCCTTTGTTAGCAACTTTGCCAACATTAAACTTTTTTTCCGTCACAGTTGCATCCCCATAATTTACATCTCAGCTGTCCAAAGGGCCTGGGAGTCCCTCTCTAACTCCTCTGCCTCTCTTTATCTGCACCCCCCCTCCACCCTCCTCCCCTCCTCTGTGGCTGTGGGTCTTTCACCAGGGAGATCAATGAGGGATAATGGCTTTTACCCAGGATCCACCGTCCCCAGTGTGCTTTGTGAAAGGAGGAGGACGTGTTCCTCATATTTTGTACAGTCAGTACGTCTCAATCCAAACAGCCCTTTGAGACGCTTCCCACATAAAACCATTTGACTTGCCTGGTTAAATGAGTTTTATTATGTGACAGTGAGGGGGGGGGAAATCTTTTATCTTGTTCTCCTTTTGCTCTTGTTCCATCTTATTTCTTTCCAGGCAAATGTTCCGAGAAATTAAATTTTCATTTGCCATGCTCCAGGTGGCTCTCTGTGCATCTGCGGTCATGGAGGAGCCTCCGTCGTGTCGGAGGTGGACGGCACGGCCTGGCCAATATTTGATATTTAATAAAAAAGCCAATATCGGGGAAACTGATACTTCAGCAAACCCTGATCTGTGCTGTTTGTCACTGTTGTGCTGAGCAGAGCTAAACAAGTGGCACTGTGCTCAGAATCTGAATTTAAACACCAAAATACTCAAATTCTGCAAGAAACTTTTGCATCATCAAAAATGCATGCTGTGGCCTTGTTCGTGCCCACAAAACTATATTCTCAATTCTCGTCAAGATCTCAAAGTTTCCAGACAAACGAAATGCATGATGCTAGATTACAGGGAAATGTGTACGACGATGCCCACACTTTTTCTGATGTAATCCTGCAGCCATAACAAGAGCCATCTTGGCTTTGAATGAGCTGTAATACCAAAAAGAGGCACTGTAATCTGTGTAATCTACAGATATGTGTGTGTGATATTGTCATACACCATGGGGTAAAAAAATGTTTCTCAACTCTGAGGCTACTTACAGAGAAATTTAAGGGTAAATCAGGATGCAAGGGGTTAACATAATTAGTTAGAAATGCTTTTAGCATGCTTCTGCCCGAGCTGAATGGCTGAATTAACGCTGAGTGGGAGGACGCAATGCAACTCAGAGCTACCTAGTAAAATATCCACCTCATCTGGCCTCTGCCTCGCCTTCCAACCAATTACTTAAGTGATTTTTCAGCAAAAACAAGGAACTCCTGGATTTATCGCCTCTTGTTTTAGTCCCTAAAACTTAAGGGCATGCAGGATCGTCATGCCCTTTAGAATTAAAAAGCTGAGTAAGACCCAAAAGAGCAGAGAAAAGCCAAACTCATGTCGACCTTACGCGAGCTCCTCTTCCAACTCAAACAATTACTGAGGTGGTTTTTCAGCAAAAAGCACTGAAGTTTGACCAGCATGATCTCTGAAAGTTTGATACTGAAATTATCTTTTGGATGGAAGCTGTTGATAGTTGACATTTGTGGCAAAACCTATAAATGTGACCATTTTCATTACAAGCAGACCGTGTTTCAAGTATTTCTCTCTTGCCAAATACTGGAAAAAAGCCTCTAAAACAGCTTTTTGACCACGGAGAGACACTTGAACTCTCCACTGAAATCACACTAAATCACAAAAGAGTGTTTGCTCTTGGAGTGATTCAGTAAGGAATGGGTGCACTAAAAGCTACTTTACAGGAAAACATTCTTGAAAAAGAAGCAATAAAAATGTGTAAAGAAATTAAAAGATCACTTCAGGTTTCCATGACTGATTTGTGCAGCTGACTTCACCTCCACCGCCACCACCATCATCATCATCATCATCACCATCATCATCATCAGAGATGGAGAAGATGACCGGCAGGCATCCAAGATTTAATCAGCAAAGCCATATATAACTTTAACAGGACATATATTTTTATGTACCTGCTGCATTTAACAGCCACTGCACTGGTGCCAAAAGTTGAGCGATGCAGCAGCTTCACAGTAATTTACTCATCTGCGCTTCCACGTTCATTCCAGCCAATCGCTAATGTGGCTTTTCATGCAGGAAAAAAAAAACCAAACACGCCACAGCAGCCTCGCCAATCAGCCTCCAATTAGCCGCTGAAGCCCCCGCAGGGTCCCGCAGGGTCCCGCAGGGTTCCCTTTCGCGGTGATGGCGATGTTAGACACGGATTTCTGGAACAATCGCGACCTGATCCACAAACACACGCCTACACACACACACACACACACACACACACACACACACACACACACACATTTCCACCCCGCATCACCCCGAACCCCAAACCTCAAGCCCCAACCCTTGACTTTAATTCCCGGTAATTACTTCAGAGACTTTTCGGGCGGGATAAAAACCAAAGCAATCAGTCTAAGAGGAGGGCGCATATTCCTCCAGTCGATGCCGGAGCCAGCGAAGTCCGGCGGGGAGGCTTCACAGCGCAGAGGGGGCGGGGGGTGGGGGGCGAGCCTGAGCTGCACCCCAGATAAATATATATTAATATCCATATAACAAAATACACACATGGGTCACACTGAACACATTTAGAAGATGAATAAACTGCACAGCCTTAGATCAGCTGTTTCTTTACCCCGGTGTTAGTCTAATTACAATCCACAGCGTGCCACTTCTTTATACACACAAAAAAAAGAAAGAAAAGACAAATGCAGCTCCATTACGTAATGACGGCGCACATACATCAGAAACATGCAAAAAAATTCATTTGAAACGCCGTGGAAGCCCGACAGCTCCTCCGGATGAGAAAAGTTAATAAAATAATGACGGGAAGTGGCGGAATCGGTGAATTAAAGAAGCAGACAGGTCGAGGTTTATCGGATGTTGTCAGTTTTACTGCTAATCAGCCTGCAGACGGGCGAGTCAGGGAGCAAAATAAACTTTTAATCTTTAATAAAGAGGCATCTATTTATAAGCCGTGTCGCTATTTTTGTCTCACCACCAGCAGCGCTGGAAGATGCTGCTTCAGTATTTGCTGAGATGCTTGTCGGAAAGTGCCGGATAATGAGTGATGTGGCTGCAAATGAGACGGTGCGTAAAATGTGACTCCCAGCTGGTGAACATAACGAGGCAAGCGACCACGGAATCTGCCACCAGATCACTTATAGTTTCCTTAAAGCGTTAATTTGTGTTTTTTTCCACACTTGGAAAAAAAAAAAAAAAAAAAAAAAATCTTGCCCCAACTTAAACCAGTTTGACACTTCTTGATGTACTCTATGAATTTCGCACCAGAAAGACTGAAGATAAGAAAGGTGGTAAACTCCATTCTTGCAGAAAGATAAAAGATAATTGGGTGTCGGGTGAGTTCAGGTGGATTCGCCTTCCTTCGCTGCGTCCTGAACATGCCGAGAAAAACCCAGATTATATTCCAGCAGAGGCTGAGTCCGAGCCGGCTGCTGCTCATCCAAACGAGGCTCCGACGCGCAGACTTACCACTTGAACGCCGGACGATGTTCTCCAGAAAAGTGTTCTGCGGTGCCACAAGCCCTCTCTTTCCCCCGGGCATCCTGCTGCGGGCGGGCAGAGCTGTCGGTGAGGCTCGGTCGCGGTGTGGCTGCTGCTCGGTGCTCGGTACTGAGGCTGGCTATCAGTCGGACGGATGGAGAAGCTCATTGTAACCGTGCGCTCTGGCTGCTCGGGGCGCACTGAGCCGCGGCGGCGCTGCATCTCGCTGCCTGCCCGGGTCTCCAGGACGCATGCGTGGGATATCACCACCGCCGCTGGGCTCGGCGCTCCAAATAATGATGTATGATATCCATAACGTTTGGATGGGAAATGAGATGCGTAATGCGCAGTAATATTTAGGCTGAGACCGATATAAGCCTCTGATGCAACTGTGTTATGGAAAATATATAGCCTCATAAATATGATAAAAGTAGTGCTAATAAGGATTAAACTGGTAGATTAGGGCAATATTAACTTTTTATTGGATATTGGCCCATCTAATGCATAGCCTATGATGCAGTTTGATTGATAACATCGACTCCTATTATACAATTTATAGAGAATCCTTCATTTTAATTGATTCCAGTGCACAGGAAAGCAAGAATATATTAGTATCCGTACTGTATTGTTTTGTGCTGTGGTGTATTGTAGCAGCAATATCCTGATTCAGAAAAGAGTTTGAGTGTCTCTTGATGGTCTAATTTCTGTGTCAGAGGCTTTTCCAGCCTGACAGGAAATAAAATTCGGAAAGAAACAATACAGAGAATTTAAAAAAAAAAAAAAAATCAGTCAGGTATTTTGACCTCAGCTTCATATATTGAAGCAAACACGGATAATTTCATTTGAACCCGCTGCTGAAACCATCCTGACGAGTATGAGCTGATGAATCAATTCAGGAGGAACCACAAATAATAGCCACAGCTGCTAATAAATAGTAAACAACCAGAAAATGATACCTGATTTATTCATATGACATTTAGCAGGCAAGCTGAGTAAAACAGATACATAAAGCTCTCATTACTTAGGAGGATGCCTCATGTTTTATATTTATGAACTGATGTTTTGATGTTTTTTTTTTTTTTTTTTAAACAAACCGCCAGAGATAACTTTCCATTTTAGTGATCAATAAAGTTGAGTAATCTAATCTAATATTACACCTTGTGAATATTCAGCTGATATCCTTGAGGAAATTTATTGATTGATTGATTGATTGATTGATTGATTGATTGATTGATGTAGTAATATCTGGTATTTCTGCCAATTCACTTTGTCCAGTTATTTATTCTCATTGGCCGTTGCTTTTAAAATTTTGCCCTAAATTTGTCCAAAAACTTCTTTCAAATATCATCAGCCTTACTGTAGCCCCAGCAGTCTGGATAACTTGGTTTCCTCTGAGTGATGAGAAAACCAAACAGTGGTGATATTCCATGTTCCTCTTTCTTTTATGGAATAAAATCTACTTGGAGAAAGTCATATGAACTCATACAAGTCATTAAAATATGAACTAGCTCAGTGTCTGTAGTAGAAGGTTGTGAAAAATTATGATGTAATCATCATTTTTGGATAATTCAACTTTAATCTGAGATTTAGTGTGGGGTATTAACACAATTCATTTGTTCTCGTTGACTTGTGAGCACTGTTGGAGTCGAGTCACGAGTCCTCGAGTCCGAGTCGAATCACGAGTACTCAGTGTTCAAGTCGAGTCCAGATCACCGATGTTCAGTGTGAGTCAAGTCTCCATTACCAGTGTCCGAGTTCGAGTCACCAGTTTTTAGTCCGAGTCACTATTCCGAGTCCATCCCGAGTCACCTGTTACCGTCCGTCTGTGCTCTAAACCTGCTCACAGAGGCTACGTTTCATGGCTTAATGACTGATTTTGACGCATTTAACGAGTCAGTCACTCAGGTCACGCAGTCAGTTTTGTGATCATGTTACCAAACATTAACGTAACCACTGATGAAAACACAGCTAACGTTATCCCTCTGAGGGATTTACACTTCTGCAAAGGATTTCTACTTCTTCTTGATAAATAGTCAACTGTTCCAGCTGATCTTAGAGGTAAATAATGCATCCAGTACACAGTCAGCTAGCTCAGGTGTGGCCTGATGGGCAGGTGCCAAGTCCACCTGGACTGGACAGGAAGAGGGATTTTCAACAGTTTTCTTACTTTTCACATTAGCTCGCTTAATTTTCTGGATGCACCTTTGACATGTGTCTATTAAAATTTGACGTTGCCCCTGTCTTTTCTTCAGTTGTTTGCTTGCAGGTCGAGCATCCAGCTGAGCTCTTAGTTGAATCCATGGTCAAACTCTGTACAGGCAAAGCTCATGTTTTCTTTGGCATCTTTGCATGTTGGACACCATAGACTGTGCCAGATGAGCGGGATGTCATCGCAGGTGTAGGTGGCACATTTGCTCACCTTTTGACCGATTAAACAGCCCCATGAATCAAAGTGACATTTGAACAAACTGTGCTGTGAGATGAAACAAGAAGCGCAGATGAAGCGGCCTGCGACTCAACCGAAGTGCAAATCCCAGCCTTGCAGCGCTCGAGCAGCAAAACAGACAATTAAAGAGCCAGGCGCCTGCACGTAAACAGAGAAAACAGCGACAGGCCTCCCCCAGGAATGCTAATTACCGCGTATGAACGGGTTAATGGGGCCCCGGGGAGCCGAGGGCCCCGGCTGGAGCGGCACGTCTGGGACGGCTGCCTGGACAGCCTGACAGCGCCTCCATTCTCACTTCACGTGTCAGGACTCAAAGTGCTGCTCTGTGGCAGCTTAGTGCCTCTAAATAATTTACCACCCAGAAGGATATAGACGAGGTTAGACAGTTTGTTGCGGCAGAAGACCGTCTCACCTTCGTCCACGTCGCCTTGTTACTGTAAACCTCTTCATCATGGCCTGATTTCACCGTGACGACTGTAACCTGCAGTTCATCTGAGTCTCAGGCTGACGCGTTTGGACCCTTTAAAACAAGCTACAGTTCACCTATAATAAATCAACTTCTACGCCATTTTTTCCCACCATATGTAATATCTTATGCAGTGACTTCACTGGAGGTTCGGGGACCACCAGGGGTCCTCGCAGGGCTTCCAGGGGGTCCTCAGCACAATGAGAAATCGTTTAATTTCACTTTGATTTAATTCCTGCCAAACTGCTGCAACACAAACAAAATGATTGAGTGATTATTATTATTATTTAAATGATGTTTTATCACGCAATATCACTTCAAACTGCGTCATCAGCAGCTTATTAAAGTAAAGGTGGGGGTGTGGAACCTGAAAAACTTTGAACTTTGAAATTCCCTGCTAGTGTGAAACTTCACTATAAGACATAACACTGAGTGCAAACATAATACAAAGTACATAATAAACACAATAATATAATACTGTATATATAAAGCGCCTTTCAAAATAAAGTTACAAGGTGCTTTACATGAGCATATTAGATTAAAAACATCTCAGGACTAAAACAAAAGAGAAAACAGCAGTTAAAAAAAGTCATTATAGTGACTTTTTGTTAAATAAAAGTTCAATAACTTCATTATGAACGTACTTAGACAAACTGCATGTTACTTTAGGAATATTGCAGTGCTACCACAGGGAAATAAAATACACTAAAATATGATGAGGTCACTATAAAATCTTTTTTGAGTACCACAGACACACGACATGTCACTATAGAAATATTATAGGATTACCACAGAGGATGAAAAGTAGCATCAAAGGAAAGTATAAAGTCATAAACTTTTCTATTTAGTTATCTCTCCCCTCCTTTAAACACACACTGCTGCGAGGCTGCCTTTTCTTGACTGGTTTGCAGTTTTTATTACTGTTTTTATTTTATTTTATTACCCTCCTCTTTAGCATGCATGCTGCTGTTTTATTTATTTTATTCCTCAACCCTCTTCTTCATCACGGTGAGTGTTTTATCATTTCATCTGTAAAGTACTCTGTGACTGCTTCAGAAAGCGCTTTATAAATAAGGTTTTTTATTGTAATTGTTATTATTATGATTATAACTGTGAGCTCAGACACAGTCTGAGTGCCAGCAGGGCCGTTACTCTGATTTGTTTCAGTCTCATTTTAAAACACAGTTATGAGTCGTGTTTACACATCTCTCATCTCGTATTTACACGTGGTCACACCGGAGCTGTCAAGTCATCTGTGTGTAGCAGTGTGTGTGTGTGTGTGTGTGTGTGTGGTGAACATGCACGCTGCCAAACGCTCCCACGGGACAGCCTTAATTGGCCCACTTGCATCATGGGTATCAAACATATGTGACAGTGCAGGTTGGACTGCTGCCTTCATCTCTCTCTCTCTCTCTCTCTCTCTCTCTCTCTCTCTCTCTCTCTCCCCCTCGTCTGTGTGTGTGCAAGACTGTGTGTGTGTGTGAGTGACAGAGAGTGTGGTGGTGGTGGTTTGTGTGTGTGTGGTGCGTGTGTGTGTGTGTGTGTGTGTGTACGACAGAGGGATAGAGAAAGAACGAGTGATAGACAGTGTGAATCTTGAGTGTGTGTGTGTGTGTGTGTGTGAGTATATGCATGCACATCAGTCTGTGTGTGTCCATGGGCTCTAGTTTCGCAGACCAGGCGAGGCGGGGGCGTAGCGCAGATGCGCTTCGCCAACTGGGTGTGGCCAGGCGGATTTTCCAAGTTTGGCACGCCGTGCTCGGTGGCGCAAGTACTCCGCCGTCCCTCCTACCGGCGCAAGGGAGGAGAGAAAGCGTGGAGTGGGTTTGACACAGCCGATTCACATTTAACCAATCAAATGAGCCCCTGTCCTTGCCTTTAAAATGCGCTGCGCGAAGGCGTAATGAAAGTTTACACAGCTGACATGGAGGTCTACTGCCGCAGGCGGAGCGGAGCTCAGGAGACAGGCGCGGAGCGGAGACCGGCGAGCAGTGCGGACACGTCACCAAAAACTCACAGGCAGTCTTCCGGAGTGTCAGGCACATGAACGATGCAATAAATACCGAAAAAAACACTATTCAATGCTACGATCACAATCAGCACATACATATATCTCCATATCAACTGTCCCGTCACAGCTGATGTCAGATCAAAGGAGATTGGCACCGTTTGTGCTGATTGTGAGGTTTTGGTGA